>NC_056727.1:570767852-570882852 GCF_019279795.1 Protopterus annectens | reverse complement strand
GGACATTGATTGCGTCCGACATGGAAATGTGCCTTTTCTTTGGGACACAATGAGATGATCATCATTCTTTTCATAACATAAAAGTCTCTTAAGGGATTTCATATTCCTATATGCTATCCTTGGTTTGTCATCTACTAGAGAGCCAATTCTGTCATCCATAGCTAAAAACTTCCAGTTCTTTGTAATAATCTCACTAATCTGGCTGTTTCTGTTGGTATATGGGATAACAAGCCTATTCACCTGTGTCCGAGGCTTGTTGATTGCCTTTGGTTCTGTGGCCACTTTCCCATAGAAAATGGTCTCCCTTTACCAGTTCTCGGTGTATCACTGTGTCTGGTAGCTTGTACCAAATTCTCTATTATACCTCCTCTGGTAAAAATCATTTAATAATCTATTTTTCTGTTTCACAAAAGTGGCATCATCAGTGGTCAGTTTTGATACTCTATGTAACTGATTAGTGATGATGTTAGAATGTGTTTGGGATGCATGCTGTGCGATGAAGAAAACTATTTCTCCAGCACTTCCTAAACATTTCAGTATGGATCTCATTTGATTTTTAATTAGCCTAACATCCAAGAATTCTATCTTAGTACATGAGTGGGCACTTTCAAACTCCAAGTCCGTTGTCCCATTTAGGTATCTGATAAAATCTATAAGTTCTAACCATGTGGGTTCTGTCCTTGAGCCAGTTTGCAACCCATCTAGTGACCATAGTTTTTATATTTAAGTTGGTGAGCTTATCTATAATGCCCGAGTGGGGTATTGTATCGAAGGCTTTTGCGAGGTCCAGGTAGGCTGTGTGGACCACCTTCCCCTCATCAATGGCCTTGGTGACTATTTCAAAAAAATTGACCAGGTTTAAGAGGCAGGATCTGCCCTTAGCAAAGCCAAACTGGGTAGTATCCAGTGTCTGTAGGTTCCCAATATCTTTATTTATGAGGTCCATGATGATCCTTTCCATAGCTTTGCAGACCAAGCTAGTCAGGCTTATGGGGCGATAGTTTCCAGGATCTGTTGAGGCACCACCTTTGTGGAGAGGGACCACTGTTGCTGTACGCCACTCTTTGGGTACATATCCTGTGGTAAGGCTGAGATTGAACAGTAGATTTATGTTTGCGTTTAGCTCTTCTTGGAGTTCATGTAGGACGCAGCCTGGGACACCGTCTGGTTCCACTGATGCTGTGTTTTGCTTTGGAGAGGCGGCTCTTACCTGAGCATCTGAGATGTCAGGGGGGCAGCACTCTGCTGGGATAGATATTTGCCCTTTTGGTGGGGGGGGGTTGCGCTGAACCTGTCAGCTAGGATGTTGGCAATGTCTGTGGGTTCGGTGTATTTTTTGTCATTTTGGACTAATTCTGAGCATATCTGGGAATTCCAACCCAGGTTTCTAACATAACTAAAGAAAGCCTTGTGATTATCCTTAGTGTCCTGTGCAATTTTTCTCTCGAAGCTGGCCTTAGACGATTTTATGAGTGCCCGTAGTTTTTTGCTAACACTGATCAGAGATGCCTTCCCTTTTTGGGATTTTGCTCTATCATGTAGTAGCTTCCTCCTTCTATTGTATAGTTTGTTTATGGCTGGGGTCCACCAGACAGGACGTCTGCGTTTGGAGGATTGGGTCTTGGTTTTATTTGGGATTGCATGATCCGTGCATTCCTGAAGGTGTTCATAGAATGTGTTTATAAAGGATTCTGGTAGTAATGATGACATAACTGCATCAGCTGCATCAGCTGCTCAAATTATGAATTAAAAAACTCTCAAATCTGATATTGCTAACTGCACTGATGTTACTAAAGTTAAATTACTACCAGAGTATTAAAAGTATTCTTGGTCAACTTTCTAATAATGCATATGTTCTCTACAAGGATGGCATGGTTCATAGGTAGGTACTAGGCTATTGGCCCAAAGGCCTATATAAGCCAAGCCAAAAAGGTACCCTGGCTTTCGCCACCAAAGAAAATTATTTTCCTGTGCCCCTGTCAAGCAGAGTCCCAGAGGTGACCCCCAGGGTGAATTTCCTATTTCCCATCCAATCATCAAGATTTTTCTTGAAGAGTGCTAATGAGAAGTTTTGTTTGATATAGAGAGGTAGTTTGTTCCAGAGTATGTGAAGTCTCTGGGGGCAGGAATCTATCCCTCCAGCATGTTCTGTTTATTATGGTGACAAGGTTTAGGTCACTAGAGCGTGTAGCTCAGAGGGATTGGGATTTCTTTAAGTGGAGCATGTCCAGCAGCTCTGGGTTTGACATAGCTTTGTATGTTAGGCAGAGATGGCCTTTGAGTAGGCGATATGCGATGGAGTAAAGCTGGAGTTTTTTGAGATGGTCTGTGTAGGGTATATGTTTGAGGCCAGTAATCCTCTTTGTGAGGTATTTCTGCAGCCTTTACAGTTGTTGTAGATGTCTTGTGAGGTCACTGTCCACATTGAACGCAAAAACAATGTTAAGCACCAAATACCAAACTGGTAAGCAAAGATATAGTCCAAAAAACTGAGAACCAAGTGCCAATAATGAATTTAATTCAAATAGTAGACTGATGGCGACTCAAAACAAAAGTGAAACACATCCAATGAATCAAGCGCTTTCACCTAGGCTCTCCCAGGCTTTCTCAAGACAAATTACTACACATTTCAATGGATATATTTATACTGAACCTTGCCAGTTAACAAGGTAATTAGTCTTTCAATCAAACAATTAAAAGCATATTTTGCTATTTACTTACAAGCTTTTCCTTTGTAGTAAATATTAAACAACTATTATAACCAACTTTGAAAACAGTTTAACAATTATCCATGCATAATTACTTAAATTACAGATTCATTTGTAATAAAGGCATAAATCCTAAAATGCTTAAACACCTTTTACACTTTTCAACAATTTAATAGCAACAATCCAGCAGATGTTGAAGAAATTTTTAAAAAATGTTTGTACTATATTGCCACTACATATATTTAAAAAACTAAGAACCGACTCTTAAAAACGTTTTGTACACTTCATAAATGAACTGTAATGTAATAAATAAATGTGTGGGCTATTATAACTTCGCCCTTCTGAGTTTAAGTATACTGCTTAAGCTTAGGGCATCATTAAGGCCAGGGGATCTTACAGCATCCAATTTCAGCTGCCAAAGCAGCTCCCTATATTCTAAGGAGGTTTCCCAATCGCCTCCTCTTGGGTTGAATTTTACCTGCTCTAATACTAAGAACCTAAGGTCGATCTGTTTACAAACCAAAGAATGCTTAAAAATGCATTTGATTCCTTTCCTTTGCTGATCCATTATTTCAAAATAGAGGGATTATTAAGGGGCAATTTATCAGAGCCTCTAGGATGTGCAGTGAAGAGAACATATTTAGAGAAGAGGTTGCATTTCTGAAGACATTATTTATAGAAAGAGGTTATCCCACACAGTTGATTGATTTTGTAGTTATGGAAGTGACAAGCCAAAGGACTGATAAATACTTTCCTTTACTAGGCGAAGAACGTAGGTATGAATTAGATAAAACAAACAATAAATTCAAAGAATAGGGTAGTGCATTTGTGCACACAAATAGTAGTGAAAGCTTAGTGGTAGAAAGTATTGTAGTAAAATACTGGCCAATTTTGACTATGAATGACGAATTTAAACAAATTTTTGGATGTAAACCACAGTTCATTAGAAGAAGAAACAGGAATCTTAAAGATTTATTTGAGACAAAGTTGGTTGGTAATGAATATAGTGGACAATCCCCAATGGGTACTTTTAAGTGTAAAACTTGTAAACAGTGTCCCTATATTATTAACACTAAAGGCTTTTACTTGAAATCAAGAAAATTTTATATTAAATCCCCAGGTTACTTTAATTGTAAAGCAAAGGGAGTAATATATCTTGGTTTTTGCCAGCACTGCCTTAGTTTTTATGTAGGTAAAACAGAGAGGACATTGGCAAAAAGAATATATGAGCACATTTATGAAGTCAGCAAAGGAAAGGAATCAAATGCATTTTTTAAGCATTCTTTGGTTTGTAAACAGATGGACCTTAGGTTCTTAGTATTAGAGCAGGTAAAATTCAACCCAAGAGGAGGCGATTGGGAAACCTCCTTAGAATATAGGGAGCTGCTTTGGCAGCTGAAATTGGATGCTGCAAGATCCCCTGGCCTTAATGATGCCCTAAGCAGCATACTTAAACTCAGAAGTATAATAGCCCACATTTATTTATTTATTACATTACAGTTCATTTATGAAGTGTACAAAAGTTTTTAAGAGTCGGTTAGTTTTTAAATATATGTAGTGGCAATATAGTACAAACATTTTTAAAATTTCTTCAACATCTGCTGGATTGTTGCTATTAAATTGTTGAAAAGTGTAAAAGGTGTTTAAGCATTTTAGGATTTATACCTTTATTACAAATGAATCTGTAATTTAAGTAATTATGCATGGATAATTGTTAAACTGTTTTTTAAAGTTGGTTATAATAGTGGTTTAATATTTACTACAAAGGAAAAGCTTGTAAGTAAATAGCAAAATATGCTTAAATTTTGATTGAAAGACTAATTACCTTGTTAACTGGCAACAGCATTGAAATGTGTAGTAA
The DNA here is from genome assembly GCF_019279795.1 of Protopterus annectens. Classification (NCBI taxonomy): domain Eukaryota; kingdom Metazoa; phylum Chordata; order Ceratodontiformes; family Protopteridae; genus Protopterus; species Protopterus annectens. The sequence goes on along the minus strand of NC_056727.1, from coordinate 570,878,283 downwards.
TTTGTCTTGAGAAAGCCTGGGAGAGCCTAGGTGAAAGCGCTTGATTCATTGGATGTGGTTCACTTTTGTTTTGAGTCGCCATCAGTCTACTATTTGAATTAAATTCATTATCAGCACTTGGTTCTCAGTTTTTTGGACTATATCTTCACTGTCCTCATTGATGTGAATGACCTGAGATGTACCTCCCTGGACTACATGAAAAGAGACATGGACACTAGCCCTGAGTAGCATCCTGCCATTACCCAGAATGATACCAAAGTACAAGGACAAAATTATTGACTTCAACAATTGGCTAAGCTTCTGGTGTCATTCTGAGGGGATCCAGTATCTGTCTGCCTGGGATGAAATGATCAACAGACCACATATCTACCATATAGGCAAATCTTCAGCAGTTATTGTCTGTACTAATGATTTATTAACTCCAAGGAAGCTGATTCACAGATTATGTCCATTCAGTTAACTAACACATAGCTACAACCATGGTGCTAGATTTATAGGCTTATAGGTTGATACCAGGCAATCATTCATTAGACATTAACAGCCTAACTAGAACACCCAATAAGAGATACCATCTGTGCCAAGAAACATTACATAAAATAGGCCTATGGAGAAGAATATGCTTGGGTAATAACTTATTGCATCATCATGTCCTATTAATTTGTTAATATTGTTTGAAGTCCTTTGTATTTGTATTTGGGGAACCATTCATTCTGTGAAGATGTTGCAGGTATAGTACAGTATGATCTTTCATGTCCTGAAAAACCAAGCATAGATCATCACAGCAGAGTCAACAGGAAACAGAATACATAGACAGGAAAGTCATTTGGATAGCTATAAGACTTGAGACTGATTACTTTGTTTGTTAGGAACCTCTGGGGTCTTTCCAGTTGAGTGAAACCTTTAGATAAGTACATATCACAGAGTCATTATATTAATTAATGGGGCAATTAAGTGATGAGTATATCAGATGAAAAATTATTTGGTTCTGGATACAAAGCTATTAGTTATTAGCTAGAGCAAGAAGAAAGAGTTTCTAAATGATTAAAAACAGAGAGTCATTCATAAGGATGCCATTCTTAAGGGGTGTGTCATCTATACTGCAGGATAAGGAATTACTTATTTCACCAAAGTGGACTATACTACATTCTCTAGCATTTAGTTTGGGACTCTTGTCCTTGCACCAGCTGCTTACATAGTGTGGCACATCATGGAGTACCTTAACTTCAGCGAGTCTTCAAATAATAACCTCTTTGCAGTCATCACTGAATTTTCGTTGTGTTAACTAAAGATCTGGGATATTGGCTTGTAGATGAGAGAAATAAATGCAAAATAAAAGAGGGTCCTGTATGTCAACTTGAAGAACTCCCACGTGTGACATTTGGGGAGTAGTGTCAAATGCCTTGGCCAGGCCCAAGCATGCTGAACACTGTACGTTTCACATAAATTTCAGGAACCGGATGTCCCAGGACCCAACTAAATGGTACAACACTACTTCAAACAGAACAAGCCTTGAGTTAGTGCTATCATTTATTCATCTGATCCATCTCATGTTGTACAGTGGACACACGATCCAAGCCTTTTGTAGCAGCTGCTATCATTTAAATACAGAGTGTTTCATCTGATCCATCTCATGTTGTACAGTGGACACACGATCCAAGCCTTTTGTAGCGGCTGCTATCATTTAAATACAGAGTGTTTCATCTGATCCATCTCATGTTGTACAGTGGATACACGATCCAAGCCTTTTGTAGCGGCTGCCTCCATACTTTAGAACTACCTTCTTTGGACATAATGTGCTCTTCATGTAATTAGAACAACTACCTGCATAATAAGCTATTGCTGACACATTAACTTCCAGTGGTTATGTCCTCCATGTTTGTGAATACTTGCATCATGTCTTTGTAATGGTTTGGAAGTATTCAAATTGGTTGCTTTAAAATATACATAATACTTTTGAGTTACTATTAATACATGTTACTGAAAATGGATGAGTTGGTCCATTCTACCTACTTGAGTTAAAAAAAAAAAGAAAACATGGATTAGTTGAAGAAATGCCCATTTGACTCAACTAAAGCTAGTCTCAGTCTAGTTTGAAATAAAGCCAGAAAAGCTACTTAAAGAAACAAGGAAAGCTATTCTAGGCTAAAGGAAGCCAGACTATCAGTAACACAAAATATATTTTTATATAAGTCAATGCCATTGCTGAGGGATTAAAGGCAGTGCTAACTACATTGTCACTGCTAAATGGTAAACTATGCTGGAGATTTGGAGTAACTTGCTGGATATTTCAAATATGCTGAGCATTATTCTTTTTGTTGGTCTTTTTGAAATTAACAGTTGTATTCAACCTTTCCCATTTAAAAAGGTTGCTTTCAATAGTTTTTCGGCTTTTCCCGGTTAGGGGTTGTCACAGCGGAACTCTGTTCCGCTAATGATTGGCAGTGGATTTTTACAGTGCCGAGTTGCCAGCCCGATGCCCAACCTTCAAAGAAGGCACACCAATTCATGCACGCACCTACCTGCATGTCTTTAGATGTCACTAGACCATGGGGACGACATGCAGACTCCACACAGAAGGCGCTTCAGCTGAGAATCGAACAAGAGAACCTCTTGCTGCGAGGCGACAATGTTAACCGCTGCACCACCACGACCACGTCACAAATGCTTGACTGCCTACTAAATTACAGCAGCCATGGTTCCAATACAGTATGCCCACAGTTTCTTACACAACATAACCATCATGGCATTTCCTTTGTTAGGAAATCTGCTTCAGAACTATCTATGCTTAAATTCACCTGTCTTGCTACATCTAAATATCTCGGGCCTCTTTCGTTACTTCTCTCATTGTCTACATTACTAGAAATCTAGAAATCAGCAGAAAACCTAAACAAATAAAGTATTTATACAACAGCGAATACCGGTTTGCCAGAAAGAGGACTACAATGATGGTAATTCAATACTGTTGAATGCTTTCTATTGATACGGGTCTTTTAAAAGGAACATTGTTCATGGGTCTTAGTAAAGGATTTGACCAGGTTAACAGCTAATACTGGCACTGGGATGGTATAAATATGTGGCTTACAAACTACCTGTCTTGCAAGTCATTCCAAGTACAGCTACACTTTTGCTGCTTTCTACCCAGCTAACATACACGCACGTGTTCATCACAGCTCAGTTCTGTGACTTCTACCATTCTTACTTGTCATAAAATCCTTAACAAAGTAATTGCTATCAATCTACTATCACTACAGACCATACCTCTCAACCTCTTAGTGCAAAAAATCAGGACAGAGACAAAGATAATAGGTCAAAGGCCCAAAAATAGGGACAGATTTTAAAAATTGCTTTTATAAACTTAGGATGTTGATAGAATAACAGGTTTTGCATTAACATGCATTTTCTGTAGGATTTGAAGCCTGAAACCCAAATGTGTGTCATTATTTACTGACTTCAGTCCATAGTAATTTTTGAGAAAGAAAAAACTAATTTTATGAAGAGTGAACCAAAACTATTTGGCGAAAATATGGACAGTTGAGAGGTATGGTGCAGCCATCCCATATGCTGACAATCTTGTTATCTATCAGTCATCTGCATCTCGTCTTACAACTCCCCTAAATAGGTCTGTGCTATAATGCCAAAAACTAGAAATCAAGTTATTTGAATCAACAATTACACTTAGACACCGCTAGCACTCTCAAACTGATGAATTACTTGTACAGCTAATAACAAGTCTGAAAATATCACTGTCTTTAAATATGTAACACTAAGCTAGTCCAATATGACAATAATGCAACTCTTATCTGTTCTGTTCTACCCAAATTCCCATTCTTCTCCAACAACTCACACAATATTCCTTTTCTTCCACAAAAAATGGCTAACAAAATCCAATGCTAAAGCCCAAAATGAGAAAACTCCTTTTCACTCCTAATTCTCATACCAAATGCAAAGCTAATTTTCAGATCACCTCTGAGACTGAGGTATTCACTAATAATAAATTACTAATGGTTATAGTAGATGACACCATGATACTCAACCTTCACATCCAAAAAAAAAAAAAAAATTCAAAAAGCTCATCAGCAATTAAGTCTGCTATATAGAGCCACAGAATATCTGACAGAAAACAGACAGATAACATTATCGTCTACATACCTGCTGACTACATTTTTGTATGCCTTTCCTATTTTTCACCAACTTCCTGTCCAGTCAAACAATTAGACTAGAACAAAGCTATAACCAAATTGTCAAATTTGCTTACAACAGGCCGAACTGCAAACATCACTGTGCTGCTGTCAGGCACCTGAACTGGCCTGAGCTACCTCACCTCCACAGTCCACACCTGCTCTTACCTGCTACTGTCAGGCACCTGACCTGGCCTGAGCTACCACACCTCCACACCTACTCTCACCTTCAGTTTGAACACAAATTACTCTTTCACCCTGAAAAATGCCTGGCCCTAAGCTGTATACTACAACTCCACTCTACCAATACAACCCCCCACTGTACTGGCAAATATCTCCTCTCAATTCACAGAGGTCACAACAAAGCAAGAAGTGCTCTTTACTTCAATTGTATCTTAAAATCCTGGACTCTAAAACAACGCATAAATGTTCAATGATAAATTAAAACTGTTCCTGCTTGATTCCTGGCTATGCCCCTGTTATTCCTCAGGCTAAATTATTCCTTAACTACCCCTCCTATGTACACATACATGTCAGTGACATTCTCTACTCTCTTATTTTTCTGTCTTCTACTCTTCTTATAACAAAATGCATATAATTATATCTTACCTATAATGCACTACTACTTAATAACATCCAGTGCTGATTATGTTGCTGCAAAATATACTTCTTTATTTTACAATCATCTGCTTTATTTATTGTCGCTTTATATATGTATGCTGCCAATGTTACCTGAGCATTCTATATGCTATATTAGTAGTACTTTATATAGTTCTTGTGGATCTTTGAATGTAATGTTAAATGTCACTTTTCTATTCTGCATGTGTATATGCAATACTATTATTATTTCTCATGGAATTGTTCTCCCAAAGCCTCTACTTAAAAAAGGTTTGTTTATCCAGTCAGACTTTCCTGGTAAACAAATGGGAATAAATAATAATAAAATATCTAGGCTTAATGTTTGACTAATCCTTTTCTGTAGAAATACATACAGGGTCAGATTCAATAAAGCCTGTTTGTTGTGATTTCTAGTTACTCAGAAAGATTACACTAAGTTTATATGTAGTCTACACTTTGTGGTAACATTTATGAATCCCTGTCAATATCCGTAGGAAAACTAAAATTAGGAGGAAGAAGGTGAGAGTTATGTCTGTGTTGTCTGTTCAATCAGAACAGTGTGCACTTGGTGTACACTTAGTGTAGGCTTTATTGAATCTGGCCCACAGAGTAGTTTCAAGTGAAAAATGTAATGGAATGCTCTGAGGGTGATGGGAAATTAGAATTATTTTCATAACAGAGGACAAAACAGCTATAATAAACATATTCTAACATCAGAGCCTGAAAGTAGCATATATCCGTTAGCCAATGCCTTTGCAAATACCTTCATGATTTGCATGTCCTCTTTGGTCGATTTTGCAGACTTATGGTGTGCAGCCAGAGAACTGCGCATTATTTTCTCACTTATACAGAGCTACCTGGCTTATATTTGATGGTGAAATGGAAGCAATAATCTTCAATTATAAAGGTATCCAGGTTGAGCTCTTGACTGAATAGAATCAACCTTTAATGCTGAAGATCAGTGACAGATAATAGGACCAGTCAGTGTGATATGACAATTTTTGGTCTGTAGAAAATGTAGAGAAATGGGACATGATAAGCTGATGCAGCAATGGAAATCAAGAGGTTTTACATAATGATTCAGACTGTTTGCAAACTGAACAAGCAAACAGGACATTGTCACCTAAATTTCCCATGCCCATCACTAAGCTGAGATGCATCATTGCCTGATTCCTGCCATTTCAGCAAAAGAAAAGTAAAAAAGAAAAAGAAAAAGAAATGACAAAAGGTGCATGTGCTTCCTTCCTATTAAACTACAAGGGTGAAAAGATTTCCACATATTGTAACTACTCTGTACCAGTTGAGTTGCCTCAGTCACTGTTTAAGCCTTCAGGAAGCAGTAGCTGAAATGCTTTGTAAGGTTCCCTTCCACTCTGAGGATGGTCACATCACAAGAGTAGTAGTATTTTACTATGTAAGAGTAGCACTGAAAGTGTTCTGCAGTCAAGATCTAATACTAGAGAAGTCGAGCATAAAATGAGGTCATACCTTGGAGAAGTGAGATTAGGCACTTTGCATTCACCTACAAAGGCTCTGGACCCAATGTTGCTATCCACTCACTCATATGGATGAAGAATCAGATGATTGTGGCACTGTTGCTTATGGGGATGGTATTGCTTCACATTCCTATTTAATTCTCCTCATGGTCTGATACAATATGGATAGTGAGGTGCAATGTATTGTAATGTAGTGTATTGTGTTGTGTTGTTATGTAATTCACAAGCCGAAACCTCCACCGGATTAACTGGTCCAACTCTAACGGAACAAATGTATACAAATAAAAGCAGCACCAGAAGTAAAGCGTAGGCAGCAAAACAGATAAAAATCTGGTTTAATAAAAACAAATCACATAAAAATGAAGATGGTAAGTGCTTTCGCACAATAAGTGCTTCTTCAGACCAATCAAATACATCATTAACTTTTCACATTTATATACAACTATCAATAAAACAATTATCAGATCAAAACACTGTATACATTATCTATACACATCTCTAGACTTAAGCACAGGTTTTAAAGAAACCCTGTCATTTAAGTCCGGTTTCTTAGCCTGTAGCTTGATTATCCAGTAAAATTCCCTGATCTCAGTATAGTTCCTAAAAATCCCTTCCACGAGGCCCCATGTATACTGTTTCTATAACCATAAATATAAATTCATGTGACAAGCCTTGTTCTAATATATATCTAGCCAATGCATTACTGACATCGCATTTCCTTATAGTATATATATATATATATATATATATATATATATATATATATATATATATGTTCCCGTATCCTCTTATAAAAAGGACGATTGGTCTTTCCTAAGTAAAAACTTGCACATGTCTTGCACGTGGCTAAATAGACTAAGTTAGAGATCTTACAATCTGCTTGCACTCTAAAAGAAAACTTCTGTTTAGAAACAGGATGAATAAAGACATCTGAACTATCTATATAGAAGCAAAAATTTCAACTGCAACATTTAAAGGTCCCTTCCAAAACTGGACTTACTTTATGACTTACCATACTGTCCCTATAACACAGACAGCGTTTAAGGGATTTCTTATTCTTATAGGTTCATAGGTTCATAGGTTTGTACTAGGCTAATGGCCCTAGAGCCCTTGCAAACCTAACCCATAGGATTACCCTGGCATTGTCCCACTCGACCTTAGTTCACAGTGCCTCTGTTGAGTAGAGCCACTGGAGTGACCCCCGGGGTGAATTTTCTATTTCCCATCCACTCATCAAGATTTCTCTTGAAGAGGGCCAGTGAGGTGCTCTGCTTGACATGTATGGGAAGTCTATTCCATACCATGGGCAGTCTCAGGGTTACAAACCTGTCCCTCCAGCATGTTCTGTTGATTGTGATAATGAGGTTGAGGTCTCTGGAGCATGTGGTGCAGAGGGATTGGGATTTCTTTACATGTAACATTTCTAACAGAGCTGGGTCAGACATGGCTTTGTAAGTCAAGCAGAGACCGCCTCTAAGTAGGTGATATGCGATAGAGAATAGTTGGAGTTTTTTTGAGTCTGTCCATATAGGGCAATTGTTTAAGGTCTAGGATCCTCTTTGTGAGGTACTTTTGTGGCCAATCCAGTTGTTGCAGGTGTCTAGTGAGGTACATGCTAAATGGGGCATTGTATTCGATGATTGGCCTAATGAGGGAAGAGTAGAGGGAGACAATGACCTCTTTCTTCCTGGATGCAAAACCCTTAGTAATGAGATATGCCACATAGAAGGACTTTCTGACCACAGTGGCAACGTGGTGGTCAAAAGAGATGTTGCTGTCAACCTGTGTTCCCAGATCTCTTATAATGCCGTCTGTGTTCAGTGGACTACCATCAATGTGGTAATTCAAGGGAACTGGGTTTTTCCCAAGGGGGATGACAACACATTTTTTGGCATTGAGCTTAAGGCCATGGTTCTGACACCAGTCATTGGTCTCATTGAGGCCTTTCTGTAGGATGTCAACATCACTTGGGGAGTTGATAACAGCTCCCAACTTGCAATTGTCCGTGAACTTTGTCAGCTAGAGTCCCTTTGTGTTGGCTGGACTTCAGAGAAGTAGATACCAAACAGGAGAGGACCCAGGACCAAACCCTGTGGGACTTCACTAGTGACTGGTCGGCAGTCTGACTTGGAGTCAGCTACTTTCACACTGTGGGTTCTATCTGTGAGTGAGTTTGCAACCCACTTAGTGATATAGGGGTTGATGTCTAGCTTAGTGAGTTTTTCTATGATTCCTGGGTGGAGAATGATACCAAAGGCCTTGGGCAGATCAAGGTAGGCTGTAATAACCAGCTTGACTTCATCCACAGCTCTGGTGACTGACTCAAAGAAGTCGACCAAGTTGAGCAGGCATGATCTACCCTTCACAAAACCAATCTCTGTAGGATCCAGAGTTTGGAGATTCCCTATATCCTTGTTTATTAGATCCATGATGATGCATTCCATAGCTTTGCATATCAGACTTGTCAGGCTAATGGGGCGATAATTCCCGGGGTCTGTAGTCGCTCCTCCTTTGTGGAGAGGGATGACTATAGCAGTGCGCCATTCAGTAGGGACAAAGCCTGAAGTGATGCTGTGATTAAACAGGGCACACAGGTGAGGTGCCAGTTCACTCTGTAGTTCATGTAGAACACACCCAGGGATATTGTCAGGTCCCATAGAAGCTGTATTCTTGGCCTTGGACAGTGCTGTTTTAACCTGTGCAGCAGTAATATTGGGTACCTAGCAATCTACTGGTATTGTGATTGGTCCTTTGGGGGGGATATGGATAAAGTTAACACTGAATCTGTTGGCCAGTATATTGGCAATATCTGCTCTGCTACTCCTCTGGCCTAGTGGTTAGGGAGATGGTTTTAAGTGTACAGATTACAGGGTTCAATCCCTGACTACAGTGAAAGGCAGGGTTGGGAGGGTGGCCTAATGGTTAAGGTGTTTGCCTTACAAACATGAGGTGCAGGGTTTGAGTCTCACAAGGGATAATTGGCTAGGCTTAAAATGGCTCGCAAGGGCAGTTAGTGTATAATCTATGAACCTATCTGTTGGCTTGGTATAGGCAGTACCATTGTGCAGTAGCTCAGAGCAAATCTGGGTACTGCTGTGGAGATTCTTTACATAACTATAGAAGGCCTTGTGGTTGTCTTTCCTATCTGCTGCAATTCTGTTTTCATAGCTAGCTTTAGAGGATTTGATGAGAGATCCCAACCTTTTGGTGAGGCTAATAAGGGAGTTTTTCCAATCTTGGGACTTCACCTTATTCCACATCAGTTTCCTCCTTCTGTTGTAGAGTTTGTTTATGGCAGGGGACCAAAAGATTGGCTTCCTTTTTTCTGAGGAGAGCGTTTTGGTTCTATTGGGTATGGCGAGATCCATGCATTTGTGTACGTGTTCGTACAGTGCATTGGTGTATGATTTGGCAGTCATGCAACTATTCTCCATTTGCATTGGTGCCATGAAGTTAGCCACCTATATTTTTAGGAGCCCAAAGTTAGCTTTGGAGAAGTTTTTCATGGTGGTTACCTTTGTTGGGGGGGGGGGGTTGGGAGGGATGTGGATTTCCAAGGTGATTAGTTTGTCGTCAGATCTAACCAGGGAGGAATTGACTATTGGTGTAGAGCAACAGTTGCTCATGTTAGTAATGACCAGGTCAAGGATGTTGCTACCTCTAGTGAGGGTGAGAACGAGCTGGTCCAGGGCATTGGAATTAATGAATTCTAGAAAGCTTTGGGCAAGTGTATTGGTACATGAGTAGTTTTCCCAGTTAATGGAGGGGTAGTTGAAGTCACCCAGTATGAGAGTGTTAGGTTGGACCCTAATGTTCTCCAGGGTGCTTAGGAACGTGGAGTGTGAGTCTTGGGATATGCTTGGGGACCTATAGCAGACTACAACCTGAATTGCTCTCTTACCCAATGTTAGCTGCACCTGAAGTATCTCAGATGCGTTACATTGGGCTACCAATCTGGAGGTGTGAGCATCATTTATGAATATGGAAACACCACTGCCTTTGGAGCTTTGATCCAAGTTCTGTGGCCGAAAGGTGTGGAATGAGTTATAGCCTGGTAGTGCAGGGGTGCTTTCTGCTGTCTTGAACCAGGTCTCTGTTACAGCACAAATGCTGATGTTCTCCATTTTAAAGTGTGCTTTGAGCGAGTGCATTTTGAGATTTTGACTTCTAGCATTGAGCAACATGACTCTCAGATTGCATTTGTTTGTAGCTGTTATGGTGGTAATTTGGTCTTTGGAACACCACCTAAAAAAGACACTATAGGGGTGGCAAAAGCCTTGGCCAGTACCCGGAAGCCCGGGGTGACAGATGCAGGCCATCTCTGGCAAAGCATCGAGGTCTGTTAATCATGTCATCCCAGGCAGACAGATACTGGATCCCCTTAGAATGACACCAGAAATTTAGCCAATTGTTGAAATCAATCATTTTCTGCTTGTACTGTGGTATCATTCTGGGTGATGGTAGGATTCTCCTCAGGCTAAGGTCATACGCGCCTGGGCTACATAATCTGAGAGCTCCTCCATGTCTGTTTTCATGTAGTCCAGGGAGATACATCTCAGGTCATTCACACCCACATGTACAATGACAGAGTCAAATTTGTACCTGTTGTTGAAGGACCTGAGTGTGTGCATTATGTGGCAGATCCTGGCGCCTGACAGGCAGCTCTGGCTGTTACCTTCTCCTTATTCAACCTAGTGAGTGAGACATCAGTGTGCCTCACTATCAAGTCACCTATGACTAGTGTGTTGGGCATGCTGTTTTGCCTTAGAGGCTTTGGTTGAGTGGCACACTGTTTAAGAGAGCTATGTGTCCGTGATTAGTGTTGTGTTGTGGTGGCGAGTGTGTTTCTGCTTTGGAGGTCTCTGCTGTTTGGGTACATTTTTATTGAGAGCCTCTGCGAAGTTGGGTGTGTGGTTTGTGTTTTTATGTGAAGGCAGTGCTGGTGTGTGTTCTGGAGGGCTATGTGTTCCATGTGGTGTGGTGCAAGTGTTGACCTTCTCCTCTTGACCAGCTATTCCAGTCTTGGGTGGAGAGTGTGTGGCTTCCAATATGGATATATAAGTGCACCTCTCACAAGTCTGAGTGTTGGGAGGTAAGAGGAGAGGGTTGTCAGTGTACATGAGGCAGTTGCTACATTGCCTCAGAATGCCCAAGTTCACCAGGTTAATAGAGAAAGCACAGGGAACTAACCTTTAGACATGCCTGGAGGGATGGGCATTAATAAGCACTGGATTTGTTTCTTTGTAGAATGTTTAGTGCTGGTAGCACTTTTGTGTGGCTACAATAATTGCTACAAGAAGTCTGGTAAAGTGCTAAACTAATAAGCTAGCAAAAGTGCAGGGGAGGAGACAACTAGCATATCTAAGGGAAAAATTGAAAAGCAGACTTTGGCACCACTCAAATGCTTACAAACAGTCCTGGATGCAGAAAATCTGTATCTGGACTAGATTAGTTACAGAAAAGGTGGGAAACAAGGGCAGATGTGGGCTTTTAAACCATAAAGTTGAAAGAGATGGAAAATCTGCCCAAACGGCCAATAAGCTACAATTTTTGGGCCAGAAACCACTCCTCTTGTGGTAGATAGGCTACCTAGTGTTTACCACTCCCATTAATAAGCTAGAAGGTTTCCCTCCAACACTGAAAGGCTGATACTTCTTATACCTAAAGAGAGTTTTCTCTCCTACTACATCCTTTATGATATCATCCATTGTCAGGATCTGTCAGTTAGATTTAATGACAGCACAAATCTGTTCTATAGCATTGGCATAAGACATGACCAAGGGAACAGGTCTTCTGGTCCCTACGCTCCCACTATCTGCCACATCTATAGGCCCAACTCTGTAATCATCAGAGAAATATGGTTTGGCAGTATCTATTCTCAATCACTGAAGCTCTTCAACCATTTTCTCCACCTCGCCATGTTTATAACCGCTTTTTCTAAAATCACTCTGTAGGAGTGCCAAATCCTTAACAAAACCTCCATCTGAAATATTCAGACATGATATCCTCATCCCTTGCTCTCTGAGGATATTTCTGTAAATACAAGGTGGCTGCATACTGCTGCACTGAAGAACAGTGTTCTCTCTAAAAAAAATTTCAATACAACCTAGTTGTAAATTCCCCTTTAACATCTTTAGATATAGAGACATCCAGAAACACAACCTGTTCACTGGAATAATCACTAGTGAATCTCAAAAATGTGGTTATAGTATGCAAATAGAAGACAAAACATTCCAGTTGTGTCTCACTACCCCTCCGAAGCAGACAGATGTCATCTACAAACCATCTGTAAAATATAACACAATCGATATATTCATTGTCCTTCAACACATACTGATCTTCCCAAAAGGCGAAAACCATACTGGCATAGATATTGGCACAAGAAATGTCAATAGCTATGCCAGTCTTCTGTATGTAATGTCTGTCATAAAACATAAATACATTGTTTTCTAGAACAACTTCAAGAATTAAACAAATCAAATCTATCTGTTTGATGTCATAGCCACTGTGTTTCATAAGATAATACTTGATCATATCAATCCCTTCCAAGTTGGGAAAGCTAGTAAAGAGTGATTCCACATCTAATGTAACCAGCATGCAGTCACTCAAACCCACATCTATTTTCACAAAACCATGTAAATCCCTCAGAAATTGGTTCTTATCTCTAAGCACAGTGTTCACTCCATTCAAAACACTGCGCAATCGCTTAGCCACATAAATGGAAAAAGGTTCAGTTAACCACCCTCTACCCGAAACAATGGGTCTGAAAGGTAGACATAGAAAATTTTTGTGTACTTTGGGCAACCCCTGAGAAACAGGTGTGACTGGGTGCTCTATAAACAGCTATGTTGAAAATGCATCTGTTATCAAGAAATTGTCCAAACAGTCATGTATTAAAGAAAAAATTGAATGTTGTATGGTATCAATATAACCAACATGAATCTGTCCGCACACTGTTCTATCAGACAACATGGCTAATACAGAGTCTATATAAAACTGACGATCCATGACTACAATAGTGCCCACCTTATCTGCTGGTTTTATCATTGCGGTATCATCACTCTGCAAGTTCATAAGTGCTTGTCTCTCACCCTCATTTAAATTGTAAAACTTTCTTTTTAAGGCACCAGGTGTCAAAAACAAACTGAAAAGATCCTGCTCACATTTCTTACAAAATACTTCTAACACCGAGTCTAATGGATGTTGATATACACTAGGGTTTTTAAAACCCTGACCCATGTCATGAGAAAACATTTTCAACATCACATTTCTACTAAAAAGTTTCAAGTTAATTATCACTTCTGAAGATTCCGAAGACTGCACCGGAATAAATGTGAGGCAGCGTTCTAATAAAGATAACTGCATTTTATTCAGTACCTTATTGGATATGTTGTAAATCACGGACTCGATGTTCTCCTCCACATTCACTTCAATGTTGTGGACTGTGGCCCCTTTATCTGCTGTCATCTCTGTTTTCTCCATCTGCTGAGAAATCTCTCCCTGTTGTCCATTTTCACTTGCTTGACCAGTAATGGCAGACGCAGCTCGGAAAAAAAACTGTTGAGTAACATGGGTTTTCTTCCTGACATCCAGTTGGTGCTTAGTTGATGTTCTACCCACTTATGAACCAATCACAGCAGGTCCTTGTGGTGGCGTATGGAAGTGTTGTTTGTACTGGTGATTACCTTGATACTGACTCTTCACTTCCTGTTTTCACCATGTCCCCATCTGGATTAAAAACGGTCTCAGATCTCAAAGCACTCTCACTATATCGGGGCCAGGTAAAAACATGGCCTTGCTTAAAAGTCGAATATATACCACCCCAATTTCCTCATCTTTTGTATCTTGAGGTGAGTCTCATATCCAACTATATTGTCTATGATTTTGTCAAGGGCTATGAGAAACGCCTCCTTCTTAGAAACATTCAGCAGCTGGTGCTTTCTAAATTCAATACTGTCCAATAACTCGTTCTCACTTATTTTGAAGAAATTGATCAGTAAACCTATATAATTAAAGCTATGTTCAAGATTTAACTGCTGCCACTTATACAATAAGTCAGTGTAAGTCTCACCATATGTAGACACCTTAGTGATTCTCAATACTCTCGATATGACCCAGTGGAAAAGATACACCTTCAAATGCAGGCATTGCCACTGTAAAGTCTAGAGGTTTGCGTAGGTAATGTATATAGTGTTTTGATTTGTGAATTGTTTTATTGATGGTTGTATTTAAATATGAAAAGTAATGATGTATTTGATTGGTCTGATGAAGCACTTATTGTGCGAAAGCACTTACCATCTTCATTTTTATGTGATTTGTTTTTATTAAACCAGTTTTTTATCTATTTTGCTGCCTATGCTTTGCTTCTGTTGCTGCTTTTATTTGTATACATTTGTATTATAATGTATTGTATTGTATTGTAATGTATTGTATTGTATTGTAATGTATTGTACTGTATAGTACTGTATTGTAATGTATTGTATTGCATTGTTCTATAGACGAAACACATGCCTCTGTTTTCTATTCTTTTTTTCTGAGTGGGTAAGTGCATGTATAAATATATATATATATATATATATATATATATATATATATATATATATATATATATATATATGTCATAGCCATTGCTGTGGAGTATTGATATGCAGTTTATGGACAGGAGACTGGTAACCTCTCCACATCCTTTCTCTTTTGCAGCCCAACATTTAATACTGTATTAAAATAGCCATTAGAAAATGAATGGGTATTGCCAGTGCTTATGAGTATTGCAGATCTTCATTAAAAGAAAAGATAGCTGTGATATCTGCAAATATACATGGCCTAGAACTATTAGTAAAACAAGCAGTATATGTGGTAGGCAGGCTTGTGAAAGTAAGTTGCCCCTAGTGTGCATGAGGGTGTGTGTGATATAGAATAAAGATCCTTACAATCCACTTCCATTACATACTTGCCTAGTAAACTCTGAGGATGGTGGTGGCTGTTTGAGAAGTCATTTCAGGAATCAGATGCAGCCTGTAAATATAGATGGATGCATTTGTCATGCAAGCAGTAAGATCATAAGGGTAAGAACATGTTCACTGTGTAGGGTAATTGACATAATCCTACAAAGATTATTGGCTGACCTAATAAGACCAGCTGACATGTTAAACCCACGTCAGTTTTTAACTGGTGCTACAAATAGGTCATAATATGATAACCATATAGGAAGTGAACAGAAAAGCACTGATCTGACAATTTAAAGCTACAGAAATGATGACTGATAATATATATTGAGACACAGAGATGTTGATTGGTAAGACATATTTAAATATGTAATGACTGGGACGTCAAATGCTAATTTTCCTCTTAGTGGAGGGATGTAGTCAATGGATGATATGCTAACTTGGCTAATGCTGGAGGTAGTCAAGCCATTACTGTTGGATCTCAATGCTATGTCATTTGTTGTCCAGCAGGTTCTCCTGCCCTGCTCCTTTACTATTGTATACAAATAAGATTTGACATTGACGGTGGCTCCATGGAGCTGGACTATTTAACAGACAGGCTTCGCTAGCTCACTGTTATAGGGGTGTAGTAGCCAAAGTCAAAAGGCATACAGCATTTTATAGGTTCATAGGTGTGTACTAGGCTAATGGTCCTGGAGCCTATATAAGCCTAGCCCAAGAAGATTCCCTGGCATCATGCCGCCCAAAGTTAGTTCCCAGTGCCCCTGTCAAGCAAGGCCACTGAAGTGATCCCCAGGGTGAACTTCCTATTGCCCATCCACTCATCAAGATTTCTCTTAAAGAGGGCCAGTGAAGTGCTCTGCTTGACGTGAATGGGAAGTTTGTTCTAGAGTATGGGAAGTCTCTGGGTTAGGAACCTGTCCCTCCAGCATATTCTGTTTATTGTGATAATGACGGTTAGGTCCCTGGACCGTGTGGCACAGAGAGATTGGGATTTCTTTAGGTGTAGCATATCTAGCAGCTCTGGGTCAGACATGGCTTTGTAGGTCAAGCAGAGATGGCCTCTAAGTAGGTGATAAGAGACAGAGTATAGCTGGAGTTTTTTGAGTCTGTCCGTATGGGCATGTGTCTAAGGCCTAAGATCCTCTTAGTGAGGTCATTTTGTGGCCTTTCCAGTTACTGTAGGTGTCTATTGAGGTGTATACCAACTGGGGTGTTGTATTCTATAATAGGTCTAATGAGGGATGAGTAGAGAGGGATTATGACCTCTTTCTTCCTGGATGAGAAACCTTTTGTAATGAGATGTGCCACATAGAAGAATTTTCTGACTACAGTGGCAATGTGGTTATCAAAGGAGAGGTTGCTGTCAACCTGTGTCCCCAGAGCTCTTATCACACCTTCGGTGTTTAGTGGAGTACTGCCTATGTTGTACTTCATGGGCACCAAATTTTTCCCAAAGGGAATGACAATGCACTTTTTGCCATTGAGCTTAAGACCATGGTTCTGGCACCAGTCACTGGTGTCAGTGTGACCTTTTTGTAGAATGTCTACATCAGTTGGAGAATCATTAATGGCTCCCAGTTTGCAGTTTGTAATCATATGCAAATTTGGTTAGCCAGAGTCCCTTTGCGTTGGCTTGAACTTCAGAGAAGTAGATGCCAAACAGGAAAAGACCTAGGACTGATCCCTGTGGGCCACCACTTGTAACTAGTCGGTAGTCAGATTTGGAGTCTGCTACTTCCACAGTGTGGGTTCTATCAGTGTGCCAGTTGGCAACCCATCTTATGGCATAGGGGTTTATGCCTAGTTTAGTGAGTCTATCTATGATTCCTGAGTGAAGGATGGTGTCAAAGGCTTTGGCAAGATCTAGGTATGCTGTGTGAACTACCTTGCCCTCATCCGCAGCTCTGGTGACAGACTCGAAGGAAGTCTATTGGGTTGAGCAGGCATTATCTACCTTTCATAAATCCAAACTGCGTGGGGTCCAGAGTTTGGAGATTCCCTGTGTCCTTATAAGGTCCATGATGATACGCTCCATAGCCTTATATATCAGACTCGTCAGACTAATGGGGCGGTAGTTCCCAGGGTCTGTAGTCACTCCCCCTTTGTGGAGTGGGATGACTGTAGCAGTGCGCCATTCAGTAGGAACAAAGCCTGAAATGAGGCTGTGATTGGATGTGATTTTAGATAAGAAAGGACCATTTTCTGGGTGATGGTGTGACTCCTGATGTTTTGGGGAATATGGTGAAGGGCAGACTGAGTTACTGAATGGCTATGTCTGCCCTTGGGCCTCTACATGCTTGACATAAGGTTTATTATTGTAGGTCTCAACAAGCTCACAACAGTCAAATATGAGGTGTTATCATTTCACTTGTTATTAGCAAAACTATCTATGAGGTCTTGCAAGGGAAAAGATGAAGGCATTGAAATTCATGTGCACTATTATCAGGGGAGCTGGAACTTCTGTAATTGGAAGTAAGTTACATGTGTTGTAGAAATCTTTAGCTGAAATATGAGGTGTTACAAAAAACAAGGTCCGGCAACTCTCAGCATTATAAAGCAATTGAAATCATGTTGATTTGATTCATGATTGAGTCAAATTTCTTTATTTAACATTTGTTTACTGGGAAAATCCAACTTGGACAGAGCCCATTTTCAGCGGAAGCCTGGGGAGAAACACTCCAGACACATGTTTTTGGAATGTGAGAGGAAACCTACATGAACACAGGGAGGACATGCAGAATCCACACAGAAGACACCCCAGCCAGGAACTGAACTGGAGAACCTCTTGCTGTGAGGTGACATCACCAACCGCTGCACCACTGCACTGCCCACTGAAAAAGGAAAAGGTTTTGGTTGTTTATGTTGGGCTATGGAAAAATTAATACTGGGGATTTTGTGGATGTGTGACTAGTCTCCAACAGGTCTTTAATCAGACTAAACTCACTAGGAAAATGTGTACTGAAGGACATACAACTTCCTGTAGCTAGCTCATTAGCACTTAAAGCTATATACTCCATATATGAAACTGGAAAGTGTCAGGCATTAGATGGACAAATAGTGGGACAACCTATTTAAAAAGCATTTGCTAAGCAACTCCAACTTGTGCACAGTGAAGAGAATGCTGATATCAAACTTTGATACTTAGTTGCCAGACAAGTCCATAAAATGTTATAGGGATGGGGAAGGGGTACTTTAGAGATGTTTTTTTTTTTGTTCTGTGTTCATAGGTCTAAGTAATTCTTGGGTTCTCATGTTTTCTTACTGAGAAGCTGCTTACTTTAGTAGCATATTTTTGTCCCTCTTTTTTATTTATTAATACAAGTGCCCCTTTTCAGGGGTAACCACCTAAGAACACTTTCAAGTTAAACGATTTGCTCTGAGTCACATGGTTTGCAAGTAGAAATTTAAAAGATCAAATGCAGGACTGTAAGACAAATCTTGTTAGCAGCCTGGAGCCTTAACAATCTGAGATATTCTGCCAGATTCATTTGCCTCGGAAAAGACTGTTTTGGCTCATATCCTTTATAGTCTGTAAATCTTTTTCAGGGTTTCTTGCTTACAGGGGTAGGAATGCACTACCCTGTATAAAAGGTACTGTCCTGTTTACAGTTTTCACATAGTTATGTGTTTTGACATTCTTTGCTGTTTTATATGTTTAATGAGAATTTACAGTAAGCAGATTATATACAAAGTTATGTTGGTTAAAACAGTCTTGAGGTATTTATCAAAACTTCATTAGCTATTACAAGGTATATTATCCCCTTATATATACTTGGGGAATGTTAAGTGAAAGGTTATATTTTTTTTATAAATTTGCTTCTTAGAGCCATGAATGTTCATCTCTACTTAGATATAGCTGAGTATTTGCTCAGTTAATACAAGAGTCTTTGAATTTGGAAAAGATAAGCAAAGCCCCTCCTAATTTAGCAATTACTTGGAAAAAATAAAACCAGAAAGATCTCATCATCTTAACAGCTACAGACTGTCTCTCTCATTCCTCAAAAGAAGGAACCAGCATTTGGGAACTCAGTGAGAAGATGAGCTTGTGATAAATATAACATGATTTTTGTAGAGTCTGCCATGTATCAAGGCCTACATCAAGGGCTTATTAGTCATTATGACACTCATATATATTACCACAGGTCATTTTCAAAGCTAATAAGGCCATAGTTTATGAATTTAGTGAGTGGACAAATGATGGAATTATCCTGAGTAAAGATTCTCACTGTAAGATGGATCCTAAGAATACAGTTATGGTCAAGAAGCCATACTTACCACTTCAGTCATTAATAGGACTATGACTCATCTCTGGGGGTTATCAGAGAGGAGGAATGTTTTAAAAGATAGCCATTCCTATCTTTATACACATTTCTATGGTAGCTAAATCAGACAAAAGGTCTGATACATTATAGTGGGCTATTTCTGTCATACACAGTGTAGAGGTTTTTGATGTTATACATATGGTGTTATTGATGTCATACATATGGTGTTATTGATGTCATACATATGGTGTTATCTGATCATATTTCTTAAACTGCACCCACACCAAAGCTATGCCTCCTATCTTGTATAATTTGAAACTCAAAACTGGAAACACGAACACAAACTTGGAAACACAAAAGTCTTATTCAGTTTTCAGTACTTTTGTGTTCTACAGTAAAGTGGATTTCTGGTCAGTTGAGAAGACTTTTGTGTTTCCTAATTTGAAACTCATCCTATGGCAATATTTGGACACTGAAAAATGAATTACTGTGGCATGAGCAAAATTCGGACATTTGGTAAACTGAATTACCCAGATCCTCACATGTTTTTGGAAGACCTGAAAGGACATCTGCATTTAAGATTAAAGAGGAGATACATAGCCTTCTGAAGCAGAGTGAGGAACAATTACTCTATTTACAGGCTTGCAAAAGGTGAAGATAGAGAAATTCTAGGAGACAAGATAAATCTATGCTGCTAAAGCAATAGATTCAATAATTATTGCACAGTAAAATACAAATTCAACTAGAGACATTATGCTACAACTTTGAATCTTTGTTACCTAAAGGTGCATCTGAGATACTCCAGGTACAACTAACACCGGGCAAGACAGCGATACAGGTCATAGGCTGCTATAGGACCCCAACCATGTCTTTAGACTCTCATTCCACATTCCTAAGCACCCTGGAAACTATCAAGGTCCAGCCCAATACTCTTATACTGGAAGACTTTAACTACCCCTCTATCAACTGGGAAAACTACTCATGTACTAATGCACTGGCCCAACGTTTCCTGGAATTCATCAAATCCAATGAAATGGACCAGCTCATTCTGACCCCCACTAGAGGAAGCAACATCCTCGACCTGGTTATTATTAACACTGGCGTCCGTTGCTCTATACCTATAGTCAATTCCTCACTGGTTAGATCTGACAACAAACTAATCACCATGGAAATCCACATCTCACACACACCCCCTGCAAAGGTATCCACCATGAAAAACTTCTCCAAAGCTGACTTTGGGCTCCTAAAAACAGAGGTGGCTAACTTCTTGGCACTCATGCCAATGGAAAATAGCTGCATGACTGCTGAATCATACACCAATGTACTGTACAAATATGTACACAAATGCATGGAACTAGCCATACTAAATAGAACCAAGACGCTATCCTCCAAAAAAGGAAGCCAATCTGGTGGTCCCCAGCCATCAAAAAACTCTACAACAGAAAGAAGAAACTGTTGCAAAAAAAGGTGAAGTCCCAAGACTGGAAAAACTCCCTTATAAGCCTCAACAAAAATTTGAGATCCCTTATCAAATCCTCTAAAGCCAGCTATGAAGGCAGAATTGTGACAGATACTAAAAACAACCACAAAGCCTTCTATAGCTATATCAAGAACCTACACAGCAATACCCAGATTTTCTGAAAGTTATTGCACAATGGTGCCTCCTATACTGAGCTAACAGATACAGCCAACATACTGGCCAACAAATTCAGTGCTAACTTTACCCCTCCCCCCATAGACCCAATCACAATTCCAGAAGAATGCCAGGTACCCAACATTTCTGCAGCACAGGTAAAAGCTGCATTGTCCAATGCCAAGAATACAGCATCCATGGCACCTGATAATATCCCTGGCTGTGTTCTACATGAACTACAAAATTAACTGGCACCACACCTGTGTGCCCTGTTCAGTCACAGCCTTACCTCAAGCTTTTCCCCTACCGAATGGCACACTGCTACAGTCATCCCTCTCCATAAGGGGGGAATGACTACAGTCCCTGGGAACTATCGCTGCATTAGCTTGAAGAGTCTGGTATGTAAAGCTATGGAGCGCATCATCATGGACCTGCTTAACAAGGATATAGGGAACCTCCAAACTCTAGACCCCATGCAGTTTGGCTTTGTCAAAGGAAGATCCTGCCTGCTTAACCTGGTTGACTTCTTTGAGGTAGTCACCAAGGTTTTGGATGAGGGTAAGGCAGTGCATACAGCCTACCTCAATCTGGCCAATGCCTTTGATACCATTCCTCACTCAGGAATTATTGATAAACTCACCAAACTAGGCATCAATCCTTATATCACTAGGTGGGTTGCAAATTGTCTCACAGACAGGACCCACAGAGCGAAAGTAGCAGATTCCAAGTCAGACTGCCAACCAGTCACAAGTGGAGTCCCACAGGGATTGGTTCTGGGCCCTCTCCTGTTTGGCATCTACTTCTCAAAAGTTCAGACCAACACAGAGGGACTCTGGCTGACCACGTTCACAGATGACTGCAAGCTGGAAGTCATTATTAACTCCCCAAGTGATGCAGACATCCTACAGAAAGGCCTCACTGAGACCAATGTCTGGTGTTTGGGCCATGGCCTTAAGCTTAATACCAAAAAATGTGTTATCATTCCCTTTGGAAAGGACTCAGTCCCCAGTAGTTACCACATTGATGGGAGCCCACTGAACACTGAAGGTGCTATAAGAGATGTGGGCACCCAGGTTGACAGCAACCTCACCTTCAACCACCACATTGCTACTGTGGTCAGAAAGTCCCTCTATGTTGCACATCTCATAACCAAGAGTTTTGCATCCAGGAAGAAAGAGGTCATCATCCCTCTCTGCTCATCCCTCATTAGATCAATCATTGAGTGTAATGATCCATTTAGTGTGTACCTCACCAGACACCTTCAACAGCTGGAGACGCCACAGAAGTACCTCACAAAGAGGATCCTAGGCTTTAAACACATCCTACATGGACAGATTCAAGAAACGTCAGCTATTCTCAGTCTCTTATCATCTACTTAGTGGTGATTTCTGCTTGACTTACAAAGTCATGTCCGACCCAGCACTACTAGAAATGCTACACCTAAAGAAATCCCAATCCCCCTGCACCACACACTCCAGAGATCTCAACCTCATTACCACAATCAACAGAACACGCTGGAGGGACAGGTTCATCACCCAGAGACAGTCCATACTCTGGAATAAGCTTCCTATTCATGTCAAGCAGAGCACCTCACTGGCCCTCTTCAATAGAAATCTCGACGAGTGGATGGGTAACAGAAAGTTCACCCAACGGATCACTACAGTGGCTCTACTGGATAGAGGCACTGGGAACTAACATTGGGTGGCACGATGCCAAGGGCACTTTTATGGGCTAGGCTTGTAAAGGCTCCAGGGCTATTAGCCTAGTACACATCTATGAACCTATGAGGACTCTAACCTTTAGACTTCAGAAGAATACAGTGTCAAATTTAGTAGGTGCTTGGAGTTGCCATTGACTAGTAATGTTCTACACAGTAAGTGAGAGATACCTGCTATTTTCCAGTCTTATTTGCAATCCTATAGTTCAACTCTGGAAAATGACATGAGGTAGAGGACTCAAGAGTTCTTGAATAAATTCTCTATGGAGAAACTGTCAGAAGATGACAGGGAGATATTATCTGCTTCAGTATCAGTTGATGAAATTAAAGGAACCGTAAGTTCAATCAGAAATGGGAAGGCAATGAACATAAACACCTACAAGAAGAGGTTTGTAGACATATATGGAGGGAACTCTATCAAATCTGCAAAATGTCTTTTAGACAGCTTAAGAAAAAAAGTTTGAAGTTTATTTGGTCAGATGCTAGAAAGGACACAAAAAGGTCTGTCCAAGGACATTAGTTTGGCTTCCACTTCCTCTGGTTATTTTATTATCAACCTGCCACACATCTAAATTAAACTTTAAAGTTTTGGTTCAGACTGTACATATCACATTATGGGTCATTTATTTTATCTATTAGCACTGTTATTTCAATCCATTTGAGTTCTTATTGTGTATGACCGGCAGTGACATCTGGTGTTATTTAACCCTGAGCAATATTTCAGCTGACAATAACTTTGTCATGGCTGTCACTCCTGCCTTTGCCTGTATTTTTAGGTGACTCCATCTAAAAAAATGGGTCACTGTGAATTGCCTTTTGAGTCTTCTCTCTAAATGTTTATCTTTCCTGTAGTAGAACTTCCATTCTTTCTTCAGCTACTTATGAAGTGCAAATTAATTTCTTCCATAAGGCATGATGAAACAGAGTACCCATAGTCAAACAACAGAGATTTTTGAATACTATGCTCTGTTCCTACTAGAGCAATAATGGTGTATGCCATTTGTTCAGTAGAGGGTTTTTTTCGGCAGGCTGAGCTATATAATCCTCAGACTGTTTGGACGTTTTCTTTCCTTATTATGATGGAACTTTCTTATCCACTTGAGGGGAGTATATTCTCAGCCAGAGTTTGAACTTATGCATGGAGATTGACTTTGGTGTTTTTCTGAACTGTTGGGATTGATTGGTTCCTTTGAAAGTGAAGGCTCCGAGTGGATTATTATGGTTGACAATATGCTCAAAGGCTGTATGTTTTTCACTTGTCAGTGGCAGTTAGTGCATATGAGTATGATTATGAACTGTTAATGAGTCACTTCCTGTAGCAAAGCATTTGATTCTCTTAGCCTTCATTAACCTATATACAGTGCAGATCTGAGCAATTCACTTAACCAGACAGTGCTACTTGGCTGAGTCTGATAATTATCCATGTGAGTCACTGCTATACCCTAGTTAACAAACACCAATGAAAAGATAAAACTAGGCTTTTACTCTATAATATGACTATTTCAATACTAGTATCATCTGTAAGTTTATCAGCATCACTTCATAATTTATAAAGTAAGGTTTATTTGGTATTATCTTGACAGGTCAAATGCATATAATAATATTACACTTTATATACTATTTTTGGTTTTCATTATCTGTATGTTCTGTTCTGTAAAAGTGCTTAGTAGAAAAACACTATAATATTCTTGAATTTACACCAGAAGGTACTCACGTCTTGGAGACATGCTTCAATGACCATGACACTAAATCACAAGATCTTAGTTTAAGAATGAACTAATACAGGCCAGTTTCAACTAGCAATGTGCATTATAAGATATTCATAAATATATGGGCACACAGGATTCAGAAAATCTTTGCAAGATTAACAAACTGTATTAGTGTGGCTTTATTAAGGGCAGATGCTTCTATAGTGATATCAGGAATTGCACTACTTCTAACAGAGTACATAGGTTTGAAGGTAGCCCACATTTCATCCTAAGTTTAGATTTGAAAAAGTCTTCCATAGACTCAGAAGGCACTATCTACTTTGCTGTGTTCTGGAAGGAGGCAGATTTTCCCACACAACTAACATAGTGTCTGCGGGAGATGTATTGAGGCCCTACTGCACTTGATAAAATTATTCAATATGTTGCAAATTCAATTCAGATTGAAAAGGGCAGGAGGGAAAGATGTCAATTTTCTCCTGTATTTTTGTTCTAGCCATATTGTGTCTATCACAGACCTTTAGAGCAGTAAATTAACTCAGATGCTTTAACATCAGGTGCAGGACCATAAAGCCAGCTTCTGTTGAATATGTGTCTTTTTATCCCTAGATGCCCATTGCAGAATTTTGAGATCATTTGATGACAGTGAATGTTATGGTATCCATGATGACAAAACTGATGTCCCTGATACAGATTGCATACCACTACAGGAGGTATAGTGGCAGTGTAATTTTAAGTGGAAATTATGTCTTTTTGATACCTAGGTGTAAAGATGGCCAAATCTATTCAAGAAAATATACAGATTTGGATGAATTTCAAATGGGAATAGAATAAGTGGTAAATTGGAAATATTTTAATTTACCTCTGGAACAGACATTACTAGGTAGTTGTACTTGATAAACTTATTTGCCATGGGTTCTGCATATAAATAATATTATTTTGTTGAAGGAAACTGGTGTTACATTTTGTTTGGTGCTATCGCATGTGACACTGAAGGCCTAATGGGACACAATTTTATTTTGGGATGAGTATCCCTAATTTGAAGGTGCATGCTTAGGTAGTGAAGTTACATCATTGCAGGAGTAGACACAGATCTCTACATGCTTCTTTTCCCTACATACAGGATAAATGGTAAAGGTCAGATAAAACAAAAATCTGTCCGCATACACTAGACTGAGTCACAGTAGCAGCCAAGAGATTAGGTTGGGCTTATTGTTTGCATAGTGTGCTTCCCCTACTCACCTTCACATGTGAAGGTACTAAAATCTTAAACTCTGATTTTATACAGATACAGAGAAAGTTGGTCTGATAATGGATGATGGGGGAAACTTTCTGGACATGAGGAGTACCAACAGTGGGTCCTGTTGGACAGAAAATAAACACATCTATATGTCAGACTGTATTGTAGCTGTTGAAATGAAACTAATATTTTGTAACAGAGGATACTGGAAGTGAAAATATTAATCTTAGCCCAGCTAACTTTAAAAAAAAGTTTGAAATTAAATTACTTGGTTTGGGCCATAAATATTGCATCTTGCAGTTTTGATTGCAGCCAGAGACAAAATGTCTGTGAAAACCAGGACTAGGAATCATACTGTATTGTCCTTATGGGTGAACTAATTGCTACCCTGGAAGGGTGGAAGTTGTGAAATAGTTTTGTAGCTTCCAGATGCTATAACATATCATAGGAAATATCATATCATGTATGTGTGTGTGTGTGTGTGTGTGTGTGTGTATTATGACACATAGGTGCTAGGTTCTGGTTCAGTTTCTAGTAAAGGGGGTAGTGTGGGAACTAGAGTCAGATGACCAGATGTATGTAATGTTATTCTGTAATCCAGCACTAAAATGATGTTTTAATACTAGATGAGACAGAAGTCTCAGGGCATTCTGTTTTTGAAACCTGACAAAGAAGGATCACTCACCCACTTCATCTTGCCTTGCTCTACTAAGTAAACTTGGGAACAGTAATTCTTTAGGTCAGTCAGGAAAATATAGTGAGATTAGTTAAGTACTGTTTTTCTGTATATGTGGAATCTATCCATCTATGTTATTTTTAACATTTTCTATGAATGAAACTCTGGTGTTTATTATAAATAGATATTTAGTATGTTCATATTTTTTATTATTTAAATATATTCAAACTTTTCATTATGGATGGTCCTTAAGAGAATATTTTAACCTTTGAGAGTACTTATATTTATTTGGTGCACTGTGGCCACTCCTGAAAACCTTGCTGCATTGGTCAAACACTACCATTTGCCATTTGTATTAGTATTAATTTTACCCAGTATAATTTGGTACCCTTGTAAGAGTTTTAGAGTAGCTGTCTTTGAAGTGTTCTGGTGACAATACCTACCTTATAGTCCCGGCAATAGTAAATATGTGCCAGCCTTTCCCAGGTGTGTGTGTGTGTGTGTGTGTGTGTGTGTGTGTGTGTGTGTGTGTGTGTGTGTGTGTGTGTGTGTCAGTAACTTGCAGCAGGGACACAGATGACTGATTTCACAGAGAGGGTGGTGGATTACTTGGCTTGGAACACTCGGCTGGGGACTCATCTCTACAGCTGTGTCAGTGGAGAGTCTTATTTGGGGCCCTGGAGAGACAGAGGTAAACCCAGCCCCAAGACTGAGTGTGTTCCCTGTGTGCTCTTAAGGGAAATTGTGTTTGGTGCAGAGAGCTGGATCTGGAAATACTGTATATGTCCCTCACTGGTGTTCATGGTGAGGATTGGGACTCCTTGATCACTGTCCCAGAACAGTGAGATCACAACCTTTACTATCCACAATGATGTGCCTTATCATCCTCAGAGGCACCATGTCATCTGACCATGCTTAACATTTTGTGGACTCCACAACAATGACATTGGGGACATCTGTTGGCCTCATTTACAGCCATGTCAGAGTTGTGAAGTACCTGTACCAATAGATACCAAGATATGTGTAACATTATGTATACTAGCTACAGGGGTCTTCTTAGTGAACAATAAGGGACATAGTGATGATATCTCATATATATACCTTCTGAAAACTCCATCAGTTTCTTGATGCCATGCTACTGCATGTATAGCAGCATATGTGGGTCCCCATACCACAAAAAAAAAAGCTACATGACTGTATAGACAATTTTCCTTAAGTACTAGGGCCATAGACGGTATTCAAATAAAGGTTCCAACTAGTATGTGAAGTGAAATGGTATCACTCCACTAACAGTCAGGTGGCCTGTAAAGCACAGAATATCATCTAAACTGTGTCTGTAGGCCACCTATGAATCCTACATATGTCACACCTGTGACATGCACCAATGATTTATGAGGGTTGTGTTCCCCCAGGGGGTATCGTACTGGTGAACCCTGACAAGCATTGAAACCCTGACTGATGACACTTCTCAAACATCCACAGAATGAAACAGACCAGAGCTACAGCTATGCCCTGTCACAAACATAGGGACATTGTGAAGAGTATGTCACGACTGCTGAAGGCATGATTTTTGTCATCTGTGTTCATCCAGTGGTGCCCTGCAGTATGATCATGGCATATGTACAGAATTATTTTCAGTATGTGCAGTGTTACACAATATCATACTTAGATGGCAATTATAGCAAGGGGGCAGTTGCAGGGTCAGCAGCA
Source organism: Protopterus annectens (assembly GCF_019279795.1). Taxonomy (NCBI): domain Eukaryota; kingdom Metazoa; phylum Chordata; order Ceratodontiformes; family Protopteridae; genus Protopterus; species Protopterus annectens. The sequence goes on along the minus strand of NC_056727.1, from coordinate 570,850,099 downwards.
TCTGTGGTGTATTCAATGGACTGAGTTGTCTTGCCTTAGCTAATGTTCTTTGGGGGCGGGGGAGGTGCATGACGTAAGGATTGTGAGACAGGAAGGATGTACATGTGCGTTGGCTTGTCAATAAAGTTTGGAGTTGGTAGCAACAGCACACAGTTGTCCCGCGTCTTCTTTCTAAAGCAAAAGAACACGACATGGTGTCAGAAGTGCTGTGTGGCTGTGACTGGGATTGTTGAACACTTGCTGAAGACCGTACGAGTGGCCTAGTGACGTGGTGAGCGGACATGTCGGACGAAGACAATGGTCGGCAGCCGCGGGCTAGAATTAACATGGCGGCTAGCGCTCCCAATGCTACGTTTAGTATTCAGCCTCCGGAGCCCTTTGATTTCTCCAAACCTCATGAATGGACACGATGGATACGTCGTTTTGAACGGTTCCGTCAGGCCAGCAATCTATCTTCAAACCCAGAAGGGAATCAGGTGAACACCCTGATATACTGCATGGGTGATGAGGCAGACGACGTCTTGAGAGGCCTCAAGCTAACCGATGCAGAGCATCAGGAGTATGCCAAAGTGAAAGAGGGTTTCGAAAGATTTTTTATTGTCAAGAAGAACATTGTTTATGAACGTGCACGATTTAACATGCGCAAACAAGAACTGAATGAGACTGTTGATGCTTTTGTTACTGCCCTGCATGCCTTAGCTGAACACTGCAATTATGAGACGCTGCACAATGAGCTCATAAGAGATAGAATTGTTGTGGGCTTGGCTGACACCAGACTGTCCGAGCGGATGCAGATGGAAAAAGAGCTGGACTTGGAGAGAGCTGTAAACATGGCCAGACAGTCGGAGGAGGTTAAGAAGCAGCAGACGGCTTTGAGGTGCGACAGTAGTGCACTGCAGTATAACGTGAATGCTGTGCAGACACCACTTGACACCAAACGCCGGCTGGAGACCTCGAAAGGTTGGGGCAAGTCCTTGACACCGATTTTTCAGCGACAGACGCAAAAGAGTAAAGACGCTCCAATTTCGCAGTGTTACAGGTGTGGGGGCCCATTTCATCACAAACTCCTATGCCCGGCGACTGCTGCAAGATGTCGCTCATGTGGGAAGAAGGGCCACTACCAGCGAGTCTGCAGGCAGATTAAGGTGGTGCAGTGTATCGAGGAGGACAAGGAGCTTGGAGAGCGAGAAGAACAGGGCTTCTTCCTTGGTTCTGTCTCCTCCAGGAACCATTCCTGGATTGTGGAGGTTCAAATAGAGGGCACATCTATGTCTTTCAAGCTTGATACGGGGGCGGATGTTACTGTTATTTCCAAGTCAGACCTGGACAACTTGTTCAGGGGGAAGAATGCTCCTGTGCTCCAGCAGCCGGAGAAACCCTTGTTGGGTCCTGGAGGGACGCCACTGGCGGTTACAGGATTCTTGGAGCTTCAGCTTGGTTATGGACAAAGACAGACATGCGAGAAGGTGTATGTTGTTGGAGGACTCCGCACGCCACTTTTAGGTCTTCCTGCTATTTTGGGGCTGGGTCTCCTGAAGCGTGTTGATACTATCACCATGGAGTCTTTGAAGACCTCTTACCCTGAACTGTGCTCTGGGTTGGGGGTAGTGCAGTGGAAATACCACATAAAGCTTCAGCCAAATGTGGTGCCCTACTCTCTGAAGACCCCCAGGAGGATACCACTACCATTGATGGGGAAAGTGAAGGAGGAGTTAATGAGGATGGAGACGCTGGGTGTCGTTACCAGAATGGAAGAACCTACCGACTGGTGTGCAGGCATGGTTGTTGTTCCAAAGAAAGACAGTAACAGACTGAGACTGTGTGTAGACTACACTAAGTTAAATGAATATGTATGCAGGGAGAGGTTCGTGCTGCCCTCGGTTGAACAGAGTCTTGGGATGCTTGCCGGGGCGAAGGTGTTTAGTAAACTGGATGCCAATATGGGATTTTGGCAAATCCCTTTGTCAGAGGAGTCGGCTGCGCTTACCACATTCATAACCCCCTTTGGGCGTTTTTGCTTCAATCGCCTTCCCTTTGGCATTAACTCTGCACCCGAACACTTTCAACGCATGATGTCAGAGGTCATTGAAGGACTAGAGGGTGTGATTTGCCACATGGACGACGTGCTGGTCTGGGGTCGTTGCCAGGAGGAGCACGATGCCCGACTTCATGCGGCTTTAAAGAGACTGGAAGAGGCAGGCATTACGCTGAACGTGGGGAAATGTGACCTGTCGAGGAGCAAAGTGACCTTCTTGGGCCATGTCATTACTGATTCTGGCATAAGCCCAGACCCAAGGAGGACCGCGTCCATCACGGAGATGGAAGCCCCTGCTACAGTAGGAGAACTCAGGAGTTTCCTGGGCATGGTGAATCAGGTGGGAAAGTTCATCCCTCATTTGGCTGAGAGGGATAGAGCTCTGAGAGACTTATTATCAAAGAAGAACAGCTGGTACTGGGGTGGGGACCAGGAAAAGGCATTCAATGACTTAAAAGATGCGATCACCTCACCTCCAGTTTTGGCTGTATACGACCCGAATAGGGATACGAAGGTTTTTGCGGATGCATCATCCTTTGGGTTAGGGAGCGTGCTGCAGCAACAATGGGAGGACGGCTGGAGACCTGTGGCATACGCATCAAGGTCACTCTCACCTACAGAGCAACGATATGCCCAGGTTGAGAAAGAGGCTCTAGCGTCCTACCTGGGCATGTGAACGCTTCAGAGATTACCTATTAGGTAAATCGTTTTGTCTAGAAACTGATCACAAACCACTGGTTTCATTGCTTGGAGGTCAAGCACTGGATCTTCTACCGCCTAGAATCCAACGCTTCAGGATGAGACTGATGCAGTTCTCATACACAGTGCAGTGCGCCCAGGAAATCACTGTGGGTGGCAGATGCTCTGTCACGTTCTCCACTTAAAACCAGGCTAACACTGGAGGAAACAAAGTTAATGGAGGACACGGATATCTATGTGAACAGCATTGTGGAAAACATGCAGGTGAAGCCATCTTTCCTCCAGACACTACGGGACCAGCTGAAAGCAGACAGTGTGTGTGTGCGGGTTATGGAACTGTGCAGTCAGGGGTGGCCGCTGTATGCGAACCAGGAACCCTTACTGAAGAGCTACTGGCCAGATCGTTCTACACTAACAGTGAAAGATGGGTTGCTGTTAAAAGATTCACGCCTTGTTATCCCATCCGCCATGCGTAATAAGGTGTTGTTAAAATTGCATGAGGGACATCAAGGCATTGTGAAGTGCAAAGCCAGAGCCTGTCAGACTGTCTGGTGGCCTGGGCTCAGCCAACAGATAAATGACATGGTTTTGGGATGCAGGACGTGCATCTCAGAGAGAAGGAACCATCCTGAGCCCCTCATCCCAACTGAATGTCCTGACAGACCATGGCAAAGAGTGGGCACGGATTTATTTGAACTGAAAGGAAATACTTACCTTCTTGCTGTGGATTACTTATCTAGGTTTTTTGAGATCGCATTGTTGAAACACAGCAAATCCAACGAGGTCATCACCCACCTAAAGTCTTTCTTCGCTCGCCATGGCATCCCGGAGGTCCTCGTGTCTGATAATGGACCTCAGTTTTCTGGGCGGTCTTTTGTGGACTTTGCAACTGCTTATGGCTTCGAGCATGTCACAAGCAGCCCCAGGTTCCCGCAGAGTAACGGGGAGGCAGAACGTGCGGTTCAGACTGTGAAGAACCTGCTAAAAAAAAGTGTCGATCCGTACATGGCTCTTCTGGCGTACAGGACAACGCCACTGCAGAATGGATATAGCCCTGCGGAACTTCTCATGGGACGTCGGTTGCGGACTTCTCTTCCGATTCACCCTTCGCAGTTGGACCCTGTGCTGCCTGACTGGAGAAGGCTTGTGGAGAGAGAGGAGGAGAAGAGGGTGTATAATGCGGCAAACTACAACAGACGCCATCGGGCAAGGCCACTGGGTGATGTGTTGCCCGGCGACCAGGTGTGGGTGACAGATATGAAGACCCCAGGTACTGTAGATCAAAAACATTACTCGCCGAGGTCATTTAAGGTAGACGTGCCACAAGGGACTGTGCGACGAAACCGTGTGCATTTGATTCCCTTACCTATACCTGAGTGTGAATCAACTCCGGTGTGTCAGGAAAGTGTGTTAAGTAAGACCGTTGAGGCCTTGCCACCCTGCAATGGCCCTCCCCTGGAAACCCGGGTACATAGTGATGTTGTGACCAGATCAGGAAGAATTATTAACAAGCCGGACCGATTGGATCTGTAGAGATCAGTCTGTAAATAGCAATGTTATTTGTGTTATAGTAATGCGAACATGGCTAAGTGAGCACTTTGTGTCGATGTACCAAGTTCGAGGTGAAGTTGAAGAAAGTGAATAGTCCTGGGTTTTGTAATAAGAGAAAAGGGGCCTTATAGAAAAGGAGATGTGGTGTATTCAATGGACTGAGTTGTCTTGCCTTAGCTAATGTTCTTTGGGGGCGGGGGAGGTGCATGACGTAAGGATTGTGAGACAGGAAGGATGTACATGTGCGTTGGCTTGTCAATAAAGTTTGGAGTTGGTAGCAACAGCACACAGTTGTCCCGCGTCTTCTTTCTAAAGCAAAAGAACACGACAGCATCCACCACATGAGGCAGTGTAGGCTGTACCAGATGAGGAGTCAGTGAAGAAGCCAGCAGCTGCAGACAAACATACTTGATGGAGATGAGCACAGTATGCTATTGTGCTGGCTAAGATACAGCAGCTTGCACATAGCTTTGGCCCATAGTAAAACACATACACTACAGTAAAAGTGATGCATGCAATCCCAACACCATCCTGTGCTTACCTATGCAAAGGCTGGTCAAGCTGTGCGTGAGACATAGCCAACCCATGTAGCAATGTACAAAGGGCAGGGAACAGTTGTCATCATTTGCACAGGTGAGGGTACCACATGTCTGGATGTCTTTCTTAAGGAATGTGTGCATGCTGAAGACAATTGAAAGCAAAAGAGCACTTGTTTGTGGTATTTCTGAGTGTAGGAGACCATTAATGCAAAAGACTTTGTGAAGGGCCCGTATCATTTGATATCTCTGTGTGTGAGGCTCTGGGGCTGTGGGAGCTTGAATGTGTGTCTGCTTCAGCAGTAGTTGCAGCATTGTGGCTTGAGCTACTGTATATTTCCAGGTCATGCATGGTATGGGATGAAGACTGCATGCATATACCCTCCCATGACAGCTGCCATTACTAGGAGTTACAATGATTATACCACAGCCCTGGATAGCTATCAGCATACTGCATGACAGTGAATATCATCCATTATCAGACATGCCACAGCCGTGACTGCCACAAACTTGAGGATTACTGTATGACAGTGAATGCCATCCATTACAAGATGTGCCACAGCCATGACTGCCACAAACCTAGGGATTTTCTCTTTTGGCTGTAGTCACCTCCACAGCAGATATAGCTATGGAAATGTTAGTTCTGTATGACCATTATCTAGGTCATTCATAACCACAAGGGCCACCTTTCATGAAAGTAGCAGTAGAATGGTTGAGTGGACAACACCTTACACACAGCAGGTGAGAGTGACAGGACAAGGTATATTTTAATATGATATTTAATCTACCAAAATCATTGCAAATATGTGATGTACTTCCAGAGGTCATCTCATCCACTCCTCCATCGCTGTCAGAGTTGGCTTGACTGATGGCTCACTTTCTGTCAGCTTGCCATCATATTCCAGATTAACAGATTTTTTTCACACTGCACAAGTAATGCTGGTGAGCCTGTGATGGGCCATTTCATACATATAGTCCTGGCCACCAACTGTATTAAAATCTTCCACAAGATCTTTCCAGGCACAATCTTGGTAGGCCCATTTAGCAGCATCTGGACCAAACAGCTATCAGTCATGGTGACAGAAGGCCTGAAGTAGCACCTCATTTCCTCCCTCACAGTACTTTATTTTATGCCTAGCTTACTTAGCAGACTCAGTTGTTTTGTTTTTTTCTTGTCCTTTTTCAGCAATGCTCTATAGGCATGAAAAACAATGGTATCAATATTGTGTTATGGCTACCTCAGGCAACCCATTGCCTTCTGTTGTCCCCCCCCTCCCTGTGTACCATGCTGCTGGTGTGTCTGATGGTTGTATTTTTCTATCCAGACAGTTTACCTAATGTCAGGCCCATAACTTAAATATTAAAATGTCCCTCGCACTCCAATAGCCATACCAGTTTCACTGACAAAGGTGACGTGAGTGTTTCTTCACATTTAAAAAGACTTTTCTAATATGGCAGACTTAGAATCTATACAGCAGACATATTACTGGACTCAGTTTCCTACAACAAGGCCAGCCTGAATGTTTTCACTTATGCTGTTGAGTGCTTGTTACTGGTTGTGTTTCCCATTAGGCATAACAATCTGTCAAAGGAGCAGTTGCCTTAGCCTTATGATAGTACTCTCCTTCTACCCTTTCAATAATGCTTAAAAATAATGTCAGAGCTACTTTATTACACAGTTAAGGCACACAGTTAACTATACCTAAAAAAAGTGAACCTGAAAATATAGCCCCTACCTTACAGAAGCTGGGATCCAGAACCAATACTCAATCAATAGTAAAGTTACTTGTTACAGCTTTACACCTTGCAGTTCTATGAAGTCTTTCATAGAGTGTTGAGTGCCTTACCTCATGCATATATTATAAAAATGCCTGTCTCTTGATGCAGTGATTATGCAAATGAGGGCTTGATTAATAACTGTCTCTGAATTTTTCAGTTTCCATGATGTGCTAACTGCCCAAACTTTGCATTGAATTTTACATGGCATGGTGCACATCTTAAGCAGTTCACCCTATGGATGTGTTATATATATATATATGTATATATATATATATATATATATATATATATATATATATATATATATATATATACACACACACACACACACACACACACACACACACACACACACACACACACACACACACACACACACACACACACACATAATTCCACAGCTGCCTTAAAGAAAATGGAGTTGCTGCACTCCATGCTGTACTCATAGTGTATAAGACAGTGCTTCGGTGTTTTTCACCTGACAGTCCAGTGCTCAAATTGTAGAATACAGTAAACTCATTTGGCTGCCCCACCAAATGTCATGCAAATGAGTTAACAAACTTGGCAAAGCAGTTTGCAAAACAGAGTAGGGGTGTGGCTCAAAGGTACCAGCATACCCCTCAACCTCTTAGAGCAAAAAATCTGGACAAAGCCTAAAATGATGGGGGGACAAATAGGGACAGATTTTAAATATTGCTCTTACAAACTTAGAAAGTTGATGGAATAATAGGTTTTGCATTAGCATGATTTTTTTGAAGGATGTGGCACCTTAATCTCAAATGTTTGTTATTATTTAATGCCTTCAATCCTCAGCTATTTGCCAGAAAAGTACAGATTTTAGGAGGAACACACCAAAAATATAAGGCTAAAATTTGGACATTCTGCGAAAATCTGTACAGTTAAGAGGTTTGGGTACCACCCATATTTATCTATGAATTGCACGAAGATAGCATATTTTTTGATGATGAAGGAACTGCACTGTTCAGGACACATAGAAAGTGCATGAAGGAATCCACCATTTTCCTGAACTTACTCTACCATGACTACAGCCAATGACTATTGAAAGAAAGGCATGAGGGCTTGCAATGTAAAACTGAGGCCTGGAATGCTGCGGCAAAGGCTGACACAGGTGCGACAGGCATCCTGCTCACAGGTTAGCAATGTTACCCTCACTATAGCAACATGAAACAACTCCATCACAACTTCTTTGGCCAGGGGGGAGACAAAATTTAAAGTTGCAGCCACACATATACACTGTAAGTAACCTTTGTCTTACCAGCACATACAAACTGCCAGTGTCTGGCTTCCACAGGTCTTATACACTCCAGTTTCACTCTCCATAGTCCCAGAAGATATAACAGAGAATGCACAGCTGCATGGGGAGGGGTGTCAGAGTACACCTGCTTTATATAGTACAGGTTTAAATATTGACAGAAATGTAAACAAGTGTCCATGTTGCAGCAAGACTTGTGAATCTGTTGACATAGTATGCCTGTAGTCTGCCAGAGTGTAAAGTCCGGTTCTGTCCAGAACTGCCATTTCCCTGTTAAATTCTATAATTCAAATATAGCAGTATGACTGTTTGAGGCTATTACTGTGTGCATTTACGGACGCTTCTATGGGTTTGCATAAGTTGATCAACTCATTAAGGCACTGCCTTTCAATTTTCACGTGTTGATGTCTGTGGATTCAACCCCCCCCCAACACACACTTAGTTGCATATCATTCCACTATTGGAAACTTGGTGTGGGTGCTTGTTGTCTTGAATACAGTATCTATAATGTTATCAGGGAAAAACATGTATGAACTGCACTTTTTCATTGTACCTAAACGTCTCTCTCCCACACTCTCTTTCTCACTACTTTTTGTATTACATATATTTATTTTGTTTTTTTTTTTTGGTTTTAATCCATTTATTTTATAATTATATGCAGCAGCTTCTAGACCTGCCCCAATCATTCCAGAAAGGGCTACCACCCCATGTCGCACCACCATTGACTCCATCTGTGGGCCAACCTGCCTGGTACACCTCCCCACACCAAACTTCAGCACATGGGCACAAGAGTGAGCCCTGCAGCAGAGTCCGGGGCTGTTGTCCACACTAGTAGCACTAAATATGAGGGTGACACTTTTTTGACTACCCCCGTAGCTGATCAACATTATGGGGGAGTTGACTGAGGATGGTCAGGTTCCCATGTCAACAATCTAGAGGACCCCCCCCCCCCCGAGCAGTTGATTTAGTCACATCGCTGCTTATTCTGGATCCTCCATTTAAGCCAGGTCCCAGTGATGAGAGAGTCCAAGGTAGTATTCAATCTCCCATTGTGTTCTGGCCATCAGGAATGTCAGCTGCAGAAACCCATCTTACACATCATCATAGTGTTACACTCTCTTTTGCATCTATACCCACCTTTGTTTGTTGCCCAGTCCTCCCAAGCACCTTTGACTACCCCCTGTTTGTCTGGTGTCTCCTTCTCCATTGTGCTCCCCCTCCTTCACAGTGTCAGCATCCCTCCCATCAATCTTGCCTATAATCCCTGTTGGCTGGTCTACACCTGCCCACCATAATCCCCTTACCTTCCTCTTGCTTGTTTTACTTCCTTCCTCCACTTACCTTGTCAGTATACCTTGCAATTATATAGTATTTGACAAGACACTCTTAATTTGGTCTATGACTTCTGGTCTCTCCATGCTAAAACTGGATTTTTTTTCATATTCTGAGTTAGTAGTAACATCATTGAAAATCTGTACTTTATTTATGGCCTTTACTATATATTTTTTGTCTTAATCCTCTACTCTTCAGGTGATGGTTGAGCAGTATGCCTTCTCTTCACATCTATATCAATCTCTCTCTCTCTCTGTCTCTCTCTCTCTCTCTATATATATATATATATATATATATATATATACTTTTACTTATTTTAATTACCAGGAAAGTCCAACTTGGTAGGAGCTCATTTTCACTGGAGACCCAGGGAGAAAATCTCTAAAGTATTATAAAAACATTATAAGAACAGTAATTTTACAAGCTTCAAAAATAGTAAAATAAAAATGCAATTAAAAATATGCCATTTAAACAATTATACCAAATTAGACATTTAGACATAATGTGAAAACATTGGTTAAGAATAGATACAGCTTACAGGATAAAGATTTAATACTTAGAGAAATTAAAAGTACGTTAATATTAAGCAAACAGGAATTGCTATATGGTCTGCGAGAAAAAAAAACAGGATTATGGCATATTTAAATACAGAGTGGGAGAAACTGATTGAAGTAAGGAACAATGTATATATATATATATATATATATATATATATATATACTCTGTATTTAAATATGCCATAATCCTGTTTTTTTTTTCTCGCAGACCATATAGCAATTCCTGTTTGCTTAATATTAACGTACTTTTAATTTCTCTAAGTATTAAATCTTTATCCTATAAGGGCGGTGCCTCCACAGACCCTGGAAATTACCGCCCCATTAGCTTGACAAGCCTTATCTGCAAAGCCATGGAGAGGATCATAATGGAACTCATAAATAAAGACATAGGGAACTTGCAGACTTTGGATCCAACCCAGTTTGGCTTTGTCAAAGGCAGATCCTGCCTCTTAAACTTGGTTGACTTTTTCGAGACAGTCACCAAGGCCATTGATGAGGGAAAGGCAGTCCATACAGCCTACCTCGACCTGGCAAAGGCCTTCACACAATACCCCACTCAGGTATCATCGAAAAACTCATCAGCTTGAATGTAAACCCATACATCACAAGATGGGTTTCAAACTGGCTAAGCGACAGAACCCACAGGGTCAGAGTTGCTGGAGCCATGTCAGACTCAAAGCCTGTCACAAGTGGTGTCCCACAGGGCTCAGTCCTGGGTCCACTCTTGTTCGGCATCTACTTTTCTGAAGTACAAGCAAACACAGGAGGGTTATGGCTGACAAAGTTTGCAGATGACTGCAAACTGGCCATAGTCGAAAACACATCTGACACAGATATCCTCCAGAAGGGCCTCACAGAAACGGATAACTGGTGCCAGAGCCATGGCCTGAAGTTAAACGCCAAAAATGCATAGTCATACCCTTCGGGAAAACAAGGTTACCCCTAGCTACCATATAGGTGACAATCCACTGAGCACAGAAAAGTCATCAGGGATCTGGGGACCCAAGTTGACAGTAGTCTTCGCTTGACACTCATGTTGCTAAAGTAGTTAGGAAAACCTTCTATATCGCCCACCTGATCATGAAGGGATTCACATCTAGATCAAGGGAGGTCATCGTCCCCTGTACTCATCACTCATTAGACCTATGATTGAGTACAATGCCCCGTCGAATGTATCTGACCAGACACCTGATGCAGCTTGAAAGGCCCCAAAAGTTCCTCACCAAAAGGATAAAGGGTCTCAAAAATATGTCTTATGCTGCCCGACTGAAAGAACTCCAGCTTTATTCAGTCTCATACCGCTTGCTCAGAGGTGACCTGTGCCTGACATATAAGGCCATGTCAAACCCAGATTTGATGAATATGCTTCACCTCAAAAAATCTAGATCCCTCAGAACCACAAGGGCGGGAGACTTAAACCTTGACACGGTTATAAATAGAACGTGCTGGAGGGACAGATTCATCACCCAGAGACTCCCTATGCTGTGGAACAAAATCCCGGTACATGTGAGGCAGAGCACTGCTGGCCTTGTTCAAGAGGAATCTTGACCAATGGATGGGAGATCGCAGATATACCCCAGGGATTACTTCAGTGTCACTGCTTGACAGAGGCACAGAAAAATGATAGGCATAGTTTTTATTCAAACTAAAGGGGTGGCGAAAGCCACATAACTATGGGCTAGGCTTATAAATGCCCTTGGGCAGAGAGCCTAGTATGAACCTATGAACCTATGAACCTATATGTATATATATGGGGACACTTTATAGGCCCGAAATTCTGAAATATTGAATTTCAGAATCCCGAGATTATAAAGCCGAAACTCAAAATTCCGAAACCCCAGAAGCACGAATTTCAAAATCCCAAAGTACGGAGATGCTGAAGTAGCACTTCTGGTGTTGCGCTGTGTAAATGGATAGCTGGAAGTTCAGGTAAATATTTATGTTTAAGGGTTTTGGTTAGGGGCTTTGGTGTGTGTCAGTGTGTTTTGTTACTGTGATGTGTGTGTGCATGGGGAATGTAGCTTGTATGATGGTGTTTTCATGTGTTTGTCTGTGTAGTGCGACCTTGGCGTTAGTATATTTAAGTTGGGGGGTGCAGCCCCCCACATGGGGGGGTGCAGGGGGGCTTGCCCACCTGCTTGTATGTAGTGTAGGTTTGTGTGTTTGTGTGTGGGGGAGAGGTGTGTGTATGTGTGTTGTGTATGGTTAGTGTAGGAGTTGCAATTTTGAAATTCTCGCTTCTGGGGTTTTGGGATTTTAAGGTTTCTCCTTTATGATCTTGAGATTCTGAAATTCGATATTTCAGGATTTCTGGATTATAAAATGAACCTATATATATATATATATATATATATATATATATATATATATATATATATATATATATATATATATATATATATATATATATATATATATACATATCACATTCAGAAGATTGACTAAACAGAAAGTCGAATTTCACATGGTTGAGACCATATGAATGACTTTCAGAAAAGCTGAATGATGGAAAACAACAAAAATCTATGTTGTTGCAGGAAAGCAGGCCCCCCTGTACTCCCCCCGCTGCATATCATATATACCAACTCTGAGAATGCACTACAGTGGGGGAAAAGAGTAAATTCCACAATTTCCACTGTACCATGATCTCCATTCAAAAGCTTCGACATTTAACAAAAGTCGATCATATGGTCTCAACCATATGAAGTTCGATTTTCTGTTGAGTCAATTCCAAGCTTGTTCTGTTCTCCCAGAACCTGTATTTTCAATAGTGTTGTAGTGCCTGATAGCATAATTGATAAAGCCCTTTGAGTTTTAAGTATTGCTCTTAATTTGGTATTGTTCTGTTTCAGCATTGCAGCTACAGTTCCAGAAAGCTGTTGTTTTTTTTATTCTGCAGTACTGTCAGTACTTTATTTTAGTTTATTAATCTGTACCTTCATAGGTTCATAGGTTCATAGATAGGTACTAGGCTATCAGCCCAAGGGCCTGCATAAGCCTAGCCAACAAGGTTTCCTGGCTTATGCCACCCAAAAAAAGTTATTTTCCTGTGCCACTGTCGAGCAGAGACACAGAAGTGATCCCCGGGGTGTATTTCCTATTTCCCATCCACTCATCAAGATTTTTCTTGAAGAATGCTAATGAAGAACTTTGCTTGACATAGATGGATAGCCTGTTCCAGAGTATGGGAAGTCTCTGGGACAGGAATCTATCCCTCTAACATATCCTGTTTATTGTGGTGACAAGGTTTAGGTCCCTAGAGCGTGTAGCTCGGAGGGATTGGGATTTCTTTAGGTGTAGCATGTCCAAAAGCTCTGGGTTTGACATAGATTTATACCTCAGAGTAGGTGATATGCTACAGAGTAAAGCTGAAGTTTTTTGAGATGGTCAGTGTAGGGCATTTGTTTGAAGCCAGTAATCCTCTTTGTGAGGTACTTCTGTGGCCTTTCCAGTTGCTGCAGATGTCTTGTGAGGTACATTCCAAAAGGGGCATTGTATTCTATAATGGTTCTAATGAGTGTCGAGTAGAGGGGAACAATGATCTCATTTTTCCTGGATGAGAACCCTTTTATGATGAGGTGTGCCACGTAGAAGGACTTCCTGACTACTATGGCGATGTGACTATCAAAGGAGAGACTACTGTCCACCTGGGTCCCAAGGTCTCTTATCACACATTCGGTGTTAAGTAGATTGCTGCCTATGTGGTAGTTCATGGGTACAGAGGTTTTACCAAAGGGGATGACACTGCACTTTTTGGCATTGAGCTTGAGGCCATGGCTCTGACACCAGGCATCTGTCTCAGTGAGGCCCTTCTGTAGGATGTCCACATCATTTGGGGACTTGACTATGACTCCTAGTTTGCAGTCATCTGCGAACTTTGTTAGCCAGAGGTTTTCTGTGTTAGCCTGTACTTCAAAGAAGTAAATACCAAACAGGAGAGGTCCCAGTACTGAACCATGTGGTACTCCACTTGTCACTGGTTTGAGGTCAGATTTGGAGTCTGTAACTTTTACAGTGTGGGTTCTGTCAGTGAGCCAGTTGGCAACCCATCTTGTGACGTAGGGATTTATACCTAGTTTAGTGAGTTTAGCTATAATTCCAGACTGGGGGATGGTGTCGAAAGCCTTGGCAAGGTCAAGATAGGCTGTGTGAACCACCTTACCTTCATCTACGGCTTTGGTGACTGCCTCAAAGAAGTCGATCAGGTTCAGGAGGCATGGTCTGCCTTTCACAAATCCGAACTGGGTGGGATCCAGAGTTTGGAGGTTACCAATGTCTTTGTTTATGAGTTCCATGATGATACGTTCCATGGCCTTGCAGACCAGGCTCATCAGGCTAATAGGGCAATAGTTCCCAGGATCAGTGGTGGCTCCCCCTTTGTGGAGTGGGATAACTGTTGCTGTGCGCCATTCAGTGGGCACAAAACCTGATGCAAGGCTATTATTGAACATGGTGCTTAGGTTGGGAGCCAGTTCGTTCTGACGTTCATGTAAAACGCAGCCTGGGATGTTGTCCGATCCCATGGATGCTGTGTTTTTGGCTTTAGAGAGTGCAGCTTTTACCTGCATAGTTGTGATTACAGGGACTCTGCATTCTTCCTGTATAGATATGGGCCCTTTAGGGGGTGGGAGGGGTAAAGTTAGCACTGAACCTATCTGCTAGGATGTTGGCAATATCAGTTGGTTCAGTAATTTTCGTGCCATTGTGCTTTAACTCAGAGCAGATCTGGGTGTTGCCGCCATTGAGATTCTTGACATAGCTATAGAATGCTTTGTGGTTGTCCTTAGAATTAGTGGCGATTTTGTTTTCGTAGTTAGCTTTGGAGGATCTTATAAAAGATCTCAGCTTCTTACTAAGGCTGACCAGGGAGCTCCTCCACTCATGAGATTTTACTCTCTTTTGCAACAGTTTCTTCCTTCTGTTGTACAGTTTGTTTATGGCAGGGGACCACCAGATTGGCTTCCTTTTTCTGGAGAACAGTGTCTTGTTTCTGTTTGGGATAGCACAATCCATGCACTTGTGTAAGTGCTTATAGAGTGCATTTGTGTAGGATTCACCAGTTGTAACTGAATTGTCCATCTGCATGGGTGTCATAAAGTTCACCACTTCTGTCTTAAGAAGCATGAAGTTGGCTTTGGAGAAATTTTTTACTGTGGTTTCCTTAATGTGGGGTGGGGGTGGGATGTGGATATCAAGGGTGGTTAACTTATGGTTGGATCAAACCAATAAGGTGTGGAACACCGGTCACTCATGTTGGTAATGACTAGGTCTAGGATATTGTTGCCCCTGGTAGGGGTGTGGATAAGTTGATCCAGGGCATTGGAGTTTATGAATTCCAGAAAGCGTTGAGCTAAGGAGTTGGTACACGAGTAGTTTTCCCAGTTAATGGTGGGGTAGTTGAAGTCGCCCATTATTAGGGTGTTTGGTTGAACCCTAATATTTTCCAGGACATCAAGAAAGGAGTGGGTATCCTGGGGCATGATGGGGGATCTGTAGCAAGCTACAATTTAGATTTCAGTTTTGCCCAGAGTTAGTTGTACTTGGATAATCTCGGATGCATTATGCTGAGCAACTAGCCTGGAGGTGTGGATATCCTTAATGAATATGGACACGCCTCCGCCTTTGGTGTTTCGGTCCAGGTTACATGGCCGAAAAGTGTAGTATGAGTTAAAGCCTGGTAGTGCAGGGGTGCTCTCTGGAGCCTTGAACCAGGTCTCAGTCACTGCACAGATATCAACGTTCTCCATTTTAAGGAGTGCCTCGAATGAGTTCATTTTGAGATTTAGACTTCTAGCATTGAGTAGCATTACGCTCAGTTTTTGCTTGCCTGTTCTTGTTACGGTGGTGAATTTGTCATTTGAACGTTGCCTAAAAAAGGCACTATAGGGGCGGCAAGAGCCTTAGCCAGTATCCAGAATCCCAGGGGCGACAGGTACAGGCTATCTCTGGCAAAGCATCGTGGTCTGTTGACCATATCATCCCAAGCAGACAGATACTGGATCCCCTTAGAATGACACCAGAAGCTTAGCCAATTGTTAAAGTCATTCATTTTGTCCTTGTACTGCGGTATCATTCTGGGTGATGGCAGAATGCTACTCAGGGCTAGGGTCATACCTGCCTGGGCTACAAGATCGGAGAGCTCTTCCATGTCTCTTTTCATGTAGTCCAGGGAGGTACATCTCAGGTCATTCACACCAACATAGACAATGACAGAGTCATATTTGTACTTGTTGTGGAGTGACCTGAGTGCGTGGGTTATGTGGCTGATCCTGGCACCCGACAGGCAGCTGACAGTAACCGTCTCCTTGTTTAGCCTGGTGAGTGGGACATCAGTGTGCTTGACTATAGAGTCACCTATGACTAGTGTGTTGGGTACGTTGTTTTGCCTTATTGGCTGTGGTTGAGTGGCACACTGAGTCTCTGGGCTATGTGTCATTTGGGTTGTGTTGGGGGATGGAAGTTGCTTGCGTTTCTGCTTTGGAGGTCTCTGTTGTTTAGACATATTATTACCGAGAGCCTCCGCAAATGTTTTTGTGTTACTATGTGTGGATCTTGGTGGTGTAGATTTAGTGAGACTGTGATGAGTGTGGTGCGGTGCAAATGTTTACCTTCTCCTCTTGACTGTCAAGTTCAGTCTTGGCTGGAGAGAGCTTTACTTCCAGTTTGGCTAGATAAGTGAATCTCTCACAGGTTGTAGTGTTGGGTGGTAGGAGGAGAGGGTTGTCTTTGTACGAGGCAATTTCTACATTGCCTCAAGATGCCCAGATTCATCAGATAGACAGGAGAGTACACTGGGAGCTGACCCTTGGACATGCCTGAATAAAAAATTATTTTCCTCTAGATAAGTGAGGAAAGTGAATACAAGAGCTGTTTTTCTCTAAGCAAATGAGAAAAGTAAGTACAAAAACTGTTTTCCTCTAGGTAATGAGGAAGGTTGAGTGCTATAGTAATTAGTAGCTTATTTAGTGCTTACAAATTCTGAACAAGTGCTGAGCATGAATAAGCAAATTTAAGTGCTGAAACAAAGAATCTGTATCTGCACTAGATGAGTTACAGGACAGAAATAAGTGCAAATACAGGCTTTCAAATCAGAAAGTTGAGAGAGATGGATAAGATTGCCCAAACGACCAATAACTACAATTTCTGGGCCAGAACCACTCCTTACGTGGTAGACATGTTACCTAGTGCTTACCACTCCCACTGATAAGCTAGAAGGCTTCCCTCCAACACAGAAAGGCTTTGGGGGCTCAGAAGCTTACATACAGTCCTGGATACAGCAAATCTGTATCTGGGCTATACTAGTTACAGGAAAGGTAGGAAACAGGCTTACACATTTTTTTTTTTTTACAGAAAAGTAGCTAAAACAGCAGTAAAAGCAATTCACATGCAGTGCAAGCTAGCACACTTGAGTATGTAGCAATATTAGACCAAACACAGTTTAAAAATGCAATTAAATTAAAAAGGACTAAAAGCAAGTGCAGAAAGAGTTTATTAGGTAGAATGTGGTAAAGAGATGGAACTGGGGGAGTGTCCCAGGTCAAATCTACAGTGGGGCAGGCAACTGCAAAAGCCACCAAATTTAAACTACAAGACAGAAATAGGGAGGGTGGGTAGGACAAAACTCTTTCAGCAGAGATCTGAAAAACTATAAGCAACAATTAACAGTACAAACTATAAAACCAAAAAATATACTTAGCTCTGTATATGTCCAGATAGATTGAAATCCGTATCTCAGAACACAGGTTCCAGCAATGAAATGCAGGCTGTTACTAGCAGGTCTAATTTTATGCAAGTGATCCTTGAGTTAGATAACACACAAACTGTAAAAAACAGTTATACCAACTGAAGACACAGCAGAAAATAGGGGGAGGTGGGGAAAACACTTTCAGCAGAAATCTGAAAAACTATAAGCAACAATTAACAGTACAAACTCTAAAACCAAAAAATATATACTTAGCTCTCTATATGTCCAGATAGACTGAAAATAACTTCTGCCTGAATGTGAAGATGCTCCTGTCTCTTTCTTTGTTATTATTTCCCTGTAAGACTGAGAAGACTAGTTTGGCTATAAGTGATACATTTGCAATGGACAAGGTATTGACAGTATTAAAACTGTCATATATTAATAATATAGTAACAATGTAGTATATTTCAAGTCCTAGCCTTGTGCAAACTTTCTTTTACATTATTTCCACAAGGTGGTATTTATCATCTATTGTCATATTTCTGACATGATTATATTGATATACACATGCAATAGTTTTAAGATTCTTTACCAACATTCAAGAGTTCAAAATATTTCAGAAATCAGTACCATAAAAATCAAAATATATTAAACAGAAAAGAAAACACAAAAGTTTACTCTGCACCCTGCATATACAGTTAAATTGTATTTAGTGTAACTGATACAAAATCTTGACATCATGACATTTCTCTTTCAAAAGAGGTGATTTAAGAACACAAACGTAAAATTTTTATATCATAACTTTTTCCCTTTTTATTAACATTAATTCTGTCTACTGCACAGATGACACCACTGCATTATGTGATCCAGATGTGCCAATCAAAACCTGAATCACAAACAGTAGACAAAAATAGCCACAACAGTGTGCATCCCGTCTGCAGGTACATTCTAGAGACCAACAATTTTCAAACACAAGGCAACTTTGACAAATTCATTATCAGCCAGAACACTTGTTAGAACTAACAAACCAATCACAATCAGCTCTGAATAACACAATTCTAGAGACCACTTTATGAAGCAATAAGGGATTCCTAGTCCTGAATCCATCATGTCATCAGCCAGAAAATTAACACACAGGACCCACAATCAGAGGAGGATATAGTTACCATCAGCATGTCAGAGGCATGAGTTCCCCAGAGCTCTGAGTTCCCCAGACCTTTCTGTGTTAGAGGGAAGCCTTCCAGCTTATCATTGGGAGTGGTAAGCACTAGGTAGCCTATCTACCCCAAGAGGAGTGGTTTCTGGCTCTGAAATTGTAGTTTATTGTCCATTTAGGCAGTTTTTTCTATCCCTTTCAACTTTTTCTTCTCTCTTACATTTAATTAGCTTATTCACCTTGCACTTTATCAGGCTTTTTGTAGCAATTACTGAGCACTAAGTGCTATCAGCACTAGGCGTCCTATAAGGAAACAGCTTCAGTACTTAGTAATAATGACCATCCCTCCTGGCATGTCTAAAGGTCAGTTTCCTGTGCTTTCTTCTATTAACCTGGTGAACTTGGGCATTCTGAGACAGTGTAGCAACTGCCTCATGTACACAGACAACCCTCTCCTCTTACCTCCCAAACTCAGACTTGTGAGAGATGCACTTATATCTCCAAAGTGGAAGTCATGCACTCTCCAGCCAAGATTGAAATAGCTGGTCAAGAGGAGAAGGTCAACACCTGCACCACACCACATGGAACACATAGCCCTCCAGAAAACCCACCATCACAGCCCTCACATAAAAATAAAAACCACACACCCACCTTTGCAGAGGCTCTCAATAGAAATCTACCCAAACAGCTGAGACCTCCAAGGCAGAAATGCACTCGACCACCACAACACAGCTCAAACCACAAGACACATAGCTCACCTACACAGTGTGCCCCTCAACCTAAGCCCCTAAGGCAAAACAGCTTGCCCAATGCAATAATCATAGGTGACTCAATAGTGATGCACACTGATGTCCCACTCAGTAGGTTCAATAAGGAGAAGGTAACAGTCAGCTGTCTATCAGTTGCCAGAATCCAACACATAAAACACGCACTCAAGTCACTCCACAACAAGTACAAGTATGACTCTGTCATTGTCCATGTGGGTGTGAATGACCTGAGATGCACCTCCCTGGACTACATGAAAAGAGACATGGTAGAGCTCTTGGATTATGTGGCTCAGGCAGGTATGACTCTAGCCCTGAGCAGCATCCTACCATCGCCCAGAATTATACCACAGTACAAACAGAAAATGATTGACTTCAACAATTGGCTACATTTCTGATGTCATTCTAAGGGGATCCAGTATCTGTCTGCTTGGGATGACATGACTGACAAACCTCGATTCTTTGCCAGAGATGTCCTGCATCTGTCACCCCTGGGTTTCCGGGTACTGGCTATGGCTCTTGCCACCTCTATAGTGGCATTTTTAGGCAGTGTTTCAAAGACCAAATTACCACCATAACAGCTATAAATAAATGCAATCTGAGGGTCATGCTGCTCAGTGTTAGAAGTCTAAATCTCATGATTCACTCACTCAAAGCATTTCTCAAAATGGAGAATATGACATTTGTGCTGTAACGGAGACCTGGTTTAAAGCAGCAGAAAGCACCCCTGCACTACCAGGCTATAACTCATTCCACATCTTTCAGCCCCAGAACATGGACTGAAGCTCCAAAGGTGTGGTGTCTCCATATTTATAAAGGATATGTACACCTTCAGACTAGTAGCCCAGCATAATGCATCTGAGATCCTCCAGGTACAACTAACATTGGGTAAGATGATGATTTAGGTCGTAGCTTGCTATAGGTCCCCAACCATGACCCAAGACTCTCACTCCACATTCCTAAGCACCCTGGAAACTATTAAGATCCAACCCAACACTCTAATGCTAGGTGACTTTAACTACCCCTCCATTAGCTGAGAAAACTATTCATGCACCAATGCACTGGCCAAACACTTCCTGGAATTCATCAGTTCCAATGGCCTCAACCAGCTCATTCTTCCCCCACTAGAGGAAGCAACATCCTTGACCTGGTTATTACTAACATGGACAGCCATTGCTCTACACCAATAGTCAATTCCTCCCTGGCTAGATCCAACCACAAACTAATCACCATATAAATCCACATCTCACCCACACCCCCCGCAAAGGTATCCACCATGAAAAACTTCTCCAAAGCTGACTTTTGACTCCTAAAACCAGAGGTGGCTAACTTCACAGCACCCATGCCAATGGAAAATAGATGCATGACTGGCAAATCATATACCAATGCACTGTACGAACACGTACATAAATGCATGGAACTAACCATACCCAACAGAACCAAGATGCTCTCCTCCAAAATAAGGAAGCCAGTTTGGTGGTCCCCTACCATTACTAAACTTTACAACAGAAGGAAGAAACTATTGCAGAAAAAGGTGAAGTCCCAAGACTGGGAACATTTCCTTATTAACCTCAACAAAAAGTTGAGATCCCTCATCAAAACCTCCAAAGCCAGCTATGAAGGCAGAATTGTGGCAGACACTAAAAACAACCACAAAGCCTTCTATAGTTATATCAAGAATATCAATGGCAATACCCAGATTTGCTCTGAGTTACTTCACAATGGTACCTCCTATACTGAGCCAACAAATATTGCCAACATACTGGCCGACAGATTCAGAGCCAACTTTACCCCTCTCTCCCCCTAAACGACCAATCTCAATACCGGAAGAATGCCAGGGACTCAGCATTATTACAGCGCAGGTTAAAGCTGCATTGTCTAAGGCCAAGAATATAGCTTCCATGGGACTTGACAATATCCCAGGCTGTGTTCTACATGAATTACAAAGTGAACTGGCACCACATCTGTGTGCTCTGTTCACCCACAACCTCACCTCAGGCTTTGTCCCTACTGAATGGTGCACTGCTACAGTCATCCCTCTCCATAAAGGAGGAGTGACTACAGACCCTGAAAATTATTGCCCCATTAGCCTGATGAGTCTGATATGTAAGGCTATTGAGCGCATTATCATGGACCTAATTAACAAGGATATATGGAATGTCCATACTCTAGATTCCATGCAATTTGGTTTTGTGAAAGGTAAATCATGCCTTCTCAGCCTGGTTGATTTCTTTGAGTCAGTCACCAAAGCAGTTCATACAGCCTGCCTTGATCTGGCCAAGGCCTTTGATACCATTACTCACGCAGGAATTATTGATAAACTCAGCAAACTAGGCATCCACCCCTATATCGTTAGGTGGCTTGCAAATTGACTCACAGTGTGAAAGTAGCGGACTCCAAGTCAGACTGCCAACCAGCCACGAGTGGAGTCCCACAGGGATCGGTCCTGGGTCCTCTCCTGTTTGGCATTTACTTCTCAGAAGTCCAAGCCAACATGGAGAGACTCTGGCTGATCAAATTCACAGACAAATGCAAGCTGGGAGCCATTATTACCTCCACAAGTGATGCAGACATCCTACAGAAAGGCCTCACTGAGAACAATGACTGGTGTCGGAACCATGGCATTAAGGTTAATGCCAAAAAATGCATCATCAACTCCTTTGGGAAAAACTCAGTCCCCACTAATTACCACGTTGATGGGAGCCCACTGAGCACTGAAGGTGCTATAAGAGATCTGGGCACCCAGGTCAACAGCAACCTCACCTTCGACCACCACATTGCCACTGTGGTCAGAAAGTCCTTCTATGTGGCACATCTCATTACCAAGGGTTTTGCATCCAGGAAGAAAGAGGTCATCATTTCTCTCTACTCTTCACTCATTAGATCAATCATAGAGTATAATGCCCCATTTGGCATGTACCTCACTAAACACCTGCAACAGCTGGAGAGGCCACAAAAGTACCTCACGAAGAGATCCTAGGCCTTAAACATGCCTTACACAGACAGATTAAAAAAACTCCAGCTATTCTGTCTCATATCGTCTACTAAGAGGCAATCCCTGCTTGACTTACAAAGCCATGTCTGGCCCAGCTCTGTTAGAAATGCTACATCTAAAGAAATCTAAATCCTTCCACACCACACACTCCAGAGACCTCAACCTCATTAGCACAATCAACATGCTGGAGGGGCAGGTTCATAACTCAGAGACTGCCAATGCTCTGAAATAGGCTTCCCATACATGTCAAGCAGAGCACCTCACTAGCCCTCTTCAAGAGAAATCTTGAGTGGATGGGAAATAGAAAGTTCACCCAGGCGATCACTCCAGTGGCACTACTTGATAGAGGCACTGGGAACTAACGACGGGTGGCACAATGCCAGGGCACTTCTATGGGCTAGGCTTGTAAAGGCCCCAAGGCCATTAGCCTAGTACACACCTATAAACCAATGAGAATATTTTAAGATGGAGCAGAACTACCTGTTTCATTGTAAACAACAACTAGCTAAAGTACCTGGTGACATAAATTGTAGTCACATCACTTTTTGGGCACTCTTAGAACCTAGCAGAGTTTCATATGTAAGGCAGAAAGGCTATTACACCAGAAATTGCTAAATCGTATGTGGAAGGTCTGATCAGATGTTGAATTTCTGGATATGGCACATAGGAAGCACAAAAAATGCACACATAATGGAAAGACAGTAATGTGGCAAATGCCATCTTCAATGAAGAAATACAGTGGGGATACTTTGAGTGTTATTTGTTCTGCCCTCCAGCTGTGACCTATGAAACTTTCTTTTCTATCCACTTAATAATGCCCATGAGCTCTGTAACACAGCCTTCAGCTGAGACAGAATAATAGCTGAAATGGGTTTTACTCACCCCAGATGGAATACTGCTGTATATTTATATCACAAGGGGTCATACCTCACAACTGTCCACATTTTTGCTGAATGTCCAGATTTTTCACTCAAGGTTTTGGTCTGTTCCTCATAAAATTTGTGGTTTTCTGACAAATCATTGAAGATTAATGTCACTAAATAATAACATACATTTCTGTTTTAGAATTTGTATCCTTCAGAAAATGCATGCTACTACAAAACCTGTTATTCTGGCAACTTTCTAACTTTATAGGAGCAATATTTAAAATCTGTCCCTGATTTTAGGCTTTTGTCACCCATTATTTTTGGCCTTGTCCAGACTTCTTGCACTTAGAAGTTGAGAGGTATGCAAGGGGTACTACCTGGAAAGCTTGTAACATGCACAATGTATGATGCACATTACACATCCTGGGTAGCCAGCAAGGTATTATAACAGATGTTATTTCAGAAGCAGATCATAAAGAGGTGGAGGATATAAAATATGATATCACATAGACCTCCAGTGTAATGAAGTATGGAATAAGTTCAGAAACCAGAACTTTCCCATGTTTAAAGTTAATGGGGCAAATGGTAAGTGACTCATATGTGGAAATAGCAATAATTATGACAAAAATGAAAAAAAAAAAGATATGATATAAAAACTGTACAGTAGTGTGCTTGGATCACCCCCTTTGTAAGATAAATGTTTTTGTATCAATTGCAATAAATAACATGTAACTTTACATGCAGGGTGCAGATTGTGCTTTTGTGTTTTCTTTTCTTTTTAATAATAAATATGCATTTTGATTTATATGGCACATTTCCTGATTTTCTGCTGAAGTGTTTACCTTGCATAAATGGATCATTGTGGTCTGCTGCTAAAACTTTGGGGATTAAACCTGTTGAAAGAAGTTTATATAATAAAAAGTGGAGTGGGCATTCTGGCCTTACACTTGGCTAGAGTAAGAATTTGCTTCAGAATTAACCGCACTTTCATTTCAATAGAAAGCAAATTTGTTGCAGTTGTTGACTTTGTTTAACAAAGCTTCTCAAAAAAAAAAGTTTTTCTCTGCTTGCTTGCAAATATTTGACAAACCATTAACATACTTAACAGAGCTATGCCCAAACAGTAATCAGATATTTTTTCTTTGTTTACAGTAGTAGCAAACTTTGGTGTCCCCCAAGGTGATTGATTTGGACCCCACTCAGCTTAGCTGTTCTGTTCTTGTCTAGAGTGTATGAGTAATTTCACTTACTATTTTTTCATTGTCTAGCTGTTGTTATAGTGTGGTTATTCCTGGCACCTAGATTTAAAACAAATGAGCCAGGAATGGAATGTTATTTACATGTTCTGTATTACTGCTGCCAATATACTCAGAAAAACTTGACTCTGTAACCACATATTACATGATTTTGACTTAATGATATTAATTTTGAGACAATGGCTATTAGATTATTCAAAAAGTTTATTAAACATCTGCCATGGGTCAGTCTTAGGCACTGTAATCAAGATTAAGTCATCAGTATATACTAATGAATTCTACTCAATTAGTTACACATTTCTGGGCATGCAAGTGCATTTTCAGCTATTGTGTACATTTTTGACAGAAGTCTGGGACATTTCTGTGATGTAAGCCTCTTGAAAGTACTGCACCATTTCATATTCTGCCTAGTAATACTTAATCATACTATGTTTAAAATGATGTGCGTGCAAATGTATTTAAGAAAGCAATACAAAGCAAATAAACTGCACAATGCACCAAATGCCGCATGCATGGAGTCAGTGATCCATGAGACAAAAAAAATCTCAACAGTTGAATTATCAGTACTAGCAAAGAACATGCTATTTTTTTTTCTTTTTCTTTTTTTGCAATAATATTGAAACTGCGTGAACTGACATAGGACATCTATAGCTCCACAGCTTTTGATAAATATAAATATACTTCTGCTTATTGCTGCAGGGTATGATTCTCACACGGGTTAATTGGTTAGGCTTAAAATTGTCCAGAAGGGCAGTTAGCCTAGTACTAATCTATGAACCTATTTATATATTAGAAGGTTACCATAATAGTTAAGATGTTTACCTTACAGACACAAGGTTTAGGGTTTGATTCTCACATGGAGTAAGTGGCTAAACTTAAAATGGCCTACAAATGCAATTGCCCTAGTACTAATCTATGAACCTATTCAGCAATGCTACTATGACAATTTAAAAAATGACTGCTTAGATCATACATTTGATGAGAGAGAGGGAGGGAGAGACAGAGAGAGTGAATGTTATGCCAAATTCTAACATGATATCCTAATAATAAGGATGCATAGTTAAATACTCAGTTATAAATCACTTTTAAACAATGTAACAATTGTGCAAATAGCTTGCAACACACAAACAAGCATTTGATCTTATCTCTACCTACTGAACATGTAATAGTGCAACACAGTAAGTGCAATGCAAAAAAAAAATCCAAGCAATGTAAAAATAATATGTCATACCTGTGCACCTGACTCATAAGGACTACACATATGCAAGTCTAACTACAGCAGAATTGTACATTAGGTACTGAATAGTCAGTGGTCATGGACATAATCATGCAGGACATAACATATAACACGGTAGTACTGGCAGTGTTGCAGGATAATGCAATAACTGTAGGTGCTGTGTTCCAAGCTGTAGCACAGGCAACAATTCTGTACAAGGAGAAGTATTGTTGTACTAACTGACCAGCAGCTCCAGGACTATTAACCTCTCAGCTCTCCAACCCTGCAGCACAGACATGGCACATGGACAGAGTGGATGGCCTATCTGACCTGAAACCAAAGTGCACTCTTTATCCTAACCACAGCCATATTTCCACATCTTACCAATGATACTAATGAGATTTTCCAGTTATCTGCATTCAGTATATGTAATGCATTCCTCACCTGCATACTGTGTAGCAAGCGGATGGAGACTAGGGAATATACACCGGGCCTGGCATCCATGTCTGCTATGGACAGAGGTAGTTATGTCTGGCCCTAAATGTTCTATTTAGATATAGGACGTCATTATTCTTTTGGGATAACTTGGCTAGGCTTAGAAAGCCCCCCCAGGATGTTAGCCGAGTAACAAAAGCAATTATATAAGTCAGCACTAAACAATTAAAAGCACTACACCCTCACAAACTCCCCCTGGAGTACCTTGCTCCCCATTGGCCATTTTTTTCAATTATAAAGAAATTCCCAATACTATTCTAGCATGTCCAAAGGTCAGTTGTCAATCTCCTCTCCGGTCCAGCTGGTGAACCTGGGAATCTTGAGGCAATGTTACAACTGCCTCAAGTACACAGACAACCATCTCCTGCTCCCAACAAATTCCAACACATGTGAGAGATGCAACCATATAGCCAAACTGGAGGCTAAGCTCTCTCAACTCAGTACTGGCGTAACCAGTCAGGAGGAGAAGGAAACCACACTCACTACAATTCCAGTCTCACATAGACCTACCACGACAGCAAACCAAACACATAAACACACAAAAACATACTTGGAGGCTCTAAATAAAAATCTGCCTAAGCAGCAGAGACCTCCAAAGCAGACACCCAAGCAACCGCTACCCCAAAACAAAACACGTGCAACACATAGCTCACAAAGCCAGTGTGCCAAACAGTCACAGCCCTTAAGGCTAAACAACACACCTGATACACTTGTAATAGGTGACTCTATCATCAGGCACACTGGCGTCCACTCACCAGGCTGAACAAGGAGAAGGTCACGGTGAGCTGCCTGTCGGGCTAGGATCCACCACATAACACAAGCACTCAGGTCACTCCAGGGCAAGTACAAATATGACTCAGTCATTGTCTATGCTGGTGTGAATGACCTGAGACATACCTCCCTGGACTACATGAAAAGAGACATAGAGGAGCTCTCTGAGCATGTAGCCCAGGCCGGTATGACCCTGACCTTGAGTAGCATCTTACCCTCACCAAGAATGATGCCACAATATGAAGACAAGATTATCAATTTCAACAATTGGCTTAAGTATTGGTGTCATTCAAAGGGGATCCAATGCCTGTCAGCCTGGGATGACATGCTCGACAAGCCACGATGCTTCACTAGGGACGGCTTGCACCTGTCACCCCTGGGCTTTCGGATATTGGCAAAGGCTCTTGCTACCCCCATAGTGCCTTTTTTAGGCAAGGCTCAAAAGACAAACCCACCTCTATAGGTATCACAAGGGATAAGAAACTAAGAGTAATGCTACTCAACGCCAGAAGTCTAAACCTCAAGATGCACGCACTCAAAACTCTCCTTAGCATGGAGAACATTGATATCTGTGCAGTAACAGAAACCTGGTTCAAGGCTCTCGAGAGCACCCCAGCACTACCAGGTTATACCTCATACCATGCTTTTCGGCCCCAAAACTTGGACCGAACCACAAAAGGAGGGGGAGTATCAATATTCGTCAAAGATACCCAAACCTCCAGGTTGGTGGCACAGCACGAAGCATCAGAGACTATCCATGTGCAACTAACAGTGGGTAAAACTGCCTTCCAGTTTATAGCCTGCTACAGACCACCCTCCCAAACCCAGGAACCCCACTCGGCCTTCCTGAGAACACTGGAAAATATGAAGGTCTCTCCAAACACCATTATATTGGGTGACTTCAACTACCCAACCATAGACTGGGAGCATTACTCTAGCTCCAACACCCTAGCCCAAAGGTTCCTAGAATTTATAAACTCAAATGCTATGGAACAACTTGTTACCACTCCCACAAGAGGGGAAAACATACTGGACCTGATCATCACCAACATGGGGACTCTATGCTCCAGACCAGAAGTGTATCCCTCACTGGTAAGATCAGACCATAAACTAATCTCACTGGATATTCACATCCCGACCCCACCCCATGCCCAGAAAACCACAGTGAAAAACTTCTCTAAAGCAAATTTCACACTCCTCAAAACCAAGGTGGAATCCTTCAAAGCCCCGGGCCTGTGGATATCTGCCCAGACCGCAAAATCCTTTATAAACGCATTCTATGAACACCTTCAGGAATGCATGGATCATGCAATCCCAAATAAAACCAAGATCCAATCCTCCAAAGGCAGGCGTCCTGTCTGGTGGACCCCAGCCATAAACAAACTATACAATAGAAGGAGGAAGCTACTACATGATAGAGCAAAATCCCAAAAGGGAAGGCATCTCTGATCAGTATTAGCAAAAACTATGGGCACTCATAAAATCGTCTAAGGCCAGCTTCGAGAGAAAAATTGCACAGGACACTAAGGATAATCACAAGGCTTTCTTTAGTTATGTTAGGAACCTGGGTGGGAATTCCCAGATATGCTCAGAATTAGTCCAAAATGACAAAAAATACCGATCCCACAGACATTGCCAACATCCTAGCTGACAGGTTCAGCGCAAACTCCCCCCCCTCCCCACCAAAAGGGCTAATATCTATCCCAGCAGAGTGCTGCCCCCCTGACATCTCAGATGCTCAGGTAAGAGCTGCCCTCTCCAAAGCAAGAAACACAGCATCAATGGGACCAGATGGTGTCTCGGGCTGCATCCTACATGAACTCCAAGAAGAGCTAAACCCAAACCTAAAACTACTGTTCAATCTCAGCCTTACTACAGGATATGTACCCAAAGAGTGGTGTATAGCAACAGTGGTCCCTCTCCACAAAGGTGGTGCCTCAACGGATCCTGGAAACTATCGCCCCATAAGTCTCACTAGCTTGGTCTGCAAAGCTATGGAAAGGATCATCATGGACCTTATAAATAAAGGTATTGGGGACCTGCAGACACTGGATCCTACCCAGTTCGGCTTTGTTAAGGGCAAGGGTTAAGATCCTGCCTCTTGAACCTGGTTGATTTCTTTGAAACAGTCACCAAGGCCATTGACAAGGGGAAGGTGGTCCACACAGCCTACCTGGACCTCGCAAAAGCCTTTGATACAATACCCCACTCGGGCATTATAGATAAGCTCACCAGCTTAAATATAAACCCCTATGTCACTAGATGGGTTGCAAACTGGCTCAAGGACAGAACCCACATGGTTAGAATAGCTGGAGCCATGTCAGACTCCAAACCAGTTACAAGTGGCGTCCCACAAGGCTCAGTCCTGGGACCTCTCTTGTTCGGTATATATTTCTCGGAGGTACAGGCCAACATGGAAGGACTGTGGCTGACCAAGTTCGCAGATGACTGCAAACTGGGCGCCATAATAGACTCTCCAGCCGACACAAGCATCCTCCAAAAGGGCCTCATAGAAACAGACAACTGGTGCCAGAGCCATGGCCTCAAGCTAAATGCAAAAGTGTATATTCATCCCCTTTGGCAAAAACAAAGTGCCCACAAATTACCACATAGGTGGTAATCCATTAAGTACAGAAGAAGTAATTAGGGACCTGGGGACCCAAGTTGATAGCAATCTCTCATTTGACAATCACGTGGCCAAAGTGGTTAGAAAAACATTTTATATAGCTCACCTAATCATGAAGGGATTCACATCTAGATCAGGGAGGTCATCGTGCCTCTTTACTCATCCCTCATCAGGCCCATAATTGAGTACAATGCCCCTTTTGGGATGTACCTTACCAGACACCTGCAGCAACTGGAAAGACCCCAAAAGTACCTCACCAAGAGGATCAAGGGGCTCAAACAGATGCCGTATGCTGCCCGGTTAAAGAAACTCCAGCTCTACTCAGTGGCATACCGCCTGCTCAGAGGCGATCTGTGCCTGACGTATAAAGCCATGTCCAACCCGGAATTAATGGACATGCTGGACCTCAGAAAATCCAAATCCCATCGAGCTACGCGCTCGAGGGACTTGAACCTCAGCACTGAAACAAATAGGACATGCTGGAGGGACAGATTCATAACCCAGAGGCTCCCTTCACTCTGGAATAAAATCCCAGTCCAGGTTAAGCAGAGTCCCTCATTGACTCTCTTCAAGAGGAATCTTGATGAGTGGATGGGAGATCGTAGGTTTACTCCGGGTATCACTTCTGTGTCACTGTTAGACAGAGGCACAGTATACTAACCTTGAAAAAGGGCATAGCAAAATTAATTTAATATGGGTGGCGAAAGCCATACACACTCTGGCTAGGCTTATAAATGCCCTAGGGCAGATAGCCTAGTATGAACCTATGAACCTATGAACAGTCTATGAATCTGTGTGTGTGAGCACATCATGGTACCTGATAATCCCAGGAACATTTCTCCACCCAGTAGACATTCCATACTACTGCAGGTCTGATGATGGTGATAGGTGCAATAGACTGTAACCATACTGGCATTAAAGCCTTGCCAAGACCAGAAGGAAATACATGTCAACAAGAACAGAGTGCATTGCATTTACTGACAACTTAGCTGCAACACAGATGACATCATCACATGACTTTGTAAGACAGCTTGGGAGCTCCCATGATTTTATAATATATATTTTTTATAATATAACTGCCGTCAAAAAGGGGGCACATATGCAATATTTTATCCCAGGAAAATGTCTTGTATATTATAAAAATGTTTAAAAAATGACATAATTAGCCCTTATGATAAAAAGGCCTACAAAACAATTGGAGTAGGGAGGAACAATATGTAGTTTAACTGCTTTGAATGGAAATGCTGGCAAGAAACCCTGGCCGTGGCTGCAGGCCTGTAGCATGTATGTTTTATATGTAGTGGAACAAAATAAAAATGAGTAAGCAGATCACCAGCCGTGGACATACAGCTGGTACTGGTTCAAAGATTGGTGGACATAATGTCATTGACTTATATGTAATTCCTGGCCTTAAATCTTACAGAAATGTATTTTATTTATTTATTCATTTGATAATCACATAGGTGAACTGATCAAAGGGCATTTTTTTCTGAAATGGTCCGGGCCAAAACAAACACTGGATGTTAACAGGAATGCTTCTGTTGTAGAAATCTACTGAAAATCTAAAAGAAAATGTAAAACACTTACGTACATATGCTTGATTCTCAGATGACTGAAAACATCAGTTTTAAACACTACTACTACAAAAACCCACAAAACTAATTTAAGGGGCAAAGTACCCATACAACCCCCTGTGTGGAAAGCTTCACCCCCATAACCACTTCCTAATTATTCTGTATTCTAGGTCCTACCACTTTGGAGTAAATTGAATCTCTGTAGTGTGTGTGAAAAGTCACTCAGTGTGCCCTGACCTCATCATGAGAATAAATACGGGACTTTCACTTTGCTTAACTTGTCAGTGACATTTTTAAAATCATCTGCATTTCATACTTTTTCATATCTGCATTTTGTAGTTTAATAGTATAGTTTTCCATCATCTGAAACGATGTCTTCCTCAAACTTTGTAGTACTCTGTATCATCTGCAACATAGACTATATTCAACCCGATACTGCTTTTCAAAGTACTTTGTGCTGCATGAATTACAAGTGACTCTAACAAGCTCATTAGCTCTACATGTAAACAAATATCACATCATAAAAGTACCAATATGTCATTGTTCAGCCCATCTCTGGGTTACTGTATGCATACTAACCTGATGCGTAGCAGTGATGATAACAGTATCCCAGTGGCCATGCGTTAAACCTGAAAGATCTTTTTGTCATTATGAACCAAGATCTGAACCTTAAATAGCAATTAACTGAGTTAGGCCAAAACATCCAAAGAATGTGCCATGGTTCTGTAACATGTCACCTCTAGAAGAGTTAATGTGCTCGCTCAGCTTTATGCTCTTTGGTGGAATCCTCATTAATAAGTAAGAGAAAGGTATTCACAATATACTTGAATGGGTTCAGGGAATGGTAACTAAAATACTAGTAGATTTAACATTTTTTTTCTTATGCAGATAAGAGTAATCCATGTGAAGCTATTCTGTCTTGTGCAGATGACTCATGGGTGACAGTAGTCTCTTATAGAAGCTATTACAAAATTAGTACTTAAGGAATGTATTGATCTATCACGAACAAGAGCTATGGTGATGTGGGTTATTAAATACAGGGTATAAAACTTTAAAGCTAATAGATTCATAGGTACGTACTATGCTTTTGATCCAGTAGGATCTTTAGAAGCCTAGCCATACATTTCCATGACATTTTAGCACTTATATTTTAAATATGAATAAGGCACCGCTTGCAAAGTATTTCATGAAGGTGGATATGCTAGTATGCAGTGTGTGTGGGGGTGGAAGGGGTATCTAAGAAAAATAAGCACTGAAAAAACAGGTACAGCATAAAGGTCTATGGCCTATATCATATTTTTATGTGTCTAAGAGGACATATACAGTGATGTATGCTATTTTATTTTTATTTATTTAACATTTGTTTACCGGGAAAGTCCAACTTGGAATGAGACAATTTTCAGGGGAGGACCGGGGAGAAATGCTCCTGCCATAGACAATGAGTCTTTTCTGCAGTCCGAGCACATACATTGAGAAAGAGTATGACAGAACTCATAGCCAAACCTGAGGCATAGTAGAGTGTGCCTATTCTCCTAAAATGGCACATCTGGTCATGGGTACTGCTGTCAGGCACCTACAGTATAGCCCAGAGAGACCCAGTGAAATGTTCCTCACTTGTGCAATGCTGAAAGATAGAAGAATGGCAGCATGACAAACCCAACACGTACTGCCCAAACAACACTGTGCTGCTCAGGGCATGTGTAAAGGTCATGAAGTACCTGCTGCAGTAGCAGTTACTAAGTGAGCTCTGCTTGTCACTCTCTGACTTGTAGACAATGATTGAGCCACATTATTACAGTACAATGTGTGTGTCAGTTACTTCTGCAGAGTGAATAATACACTGCTGATCAACTATGACCACAAAACTGAACACAGAATTAAGTGATGTATAATAGGTTTCATTATTTTGTACAACACCCAGGACACGTAGATGTTATATCTTTGGTGTGGGTGTTGTTTACTGTACTGGGTATGATGTGTACTGGTCACTGTATGATGTAGTTTGTAGTGTCAGTTTTTGTACTTTTTAAAATACATTTACTGATGTGATGATGTGAGGTGTTGCCATCTGTGCCAGGGAGAGTGGGGCAGGGTGTATGTAGCATATGCCAGCATGGTTGGCTGGATTTTTCTGGATAGTTTTGTGTCATTTGGCTGTCACACTGACTTGTACAGATGCTTGTGTTGAAAATGTATCAACAATGTTATTATAACTGATTCTGAAAGGGAAGAATAGAAGATTTTGAAATTGTTCTATTCATACCTCTCAGCCTCCAGAGGAGAGAATTAGGGACATAGGACCTTAAAATCAAGGACAATCAAGGACACCTAATTAATATAAAATATACACATTTAAATAAACAAGTTAATGGAAACGCCCACAGTCATTCAGTTACTTCAACCCTCATTGATTTGCAAAATACCAACTTCTGCCTCTATGCATGATTAATGATTGCACTCTGCTCTGTCCTAAACTGTGTTTAACAGATGGTAAAGCTCAAATGTCACCTATCTTCAAACAGCACTTATCACTATATTATGACTTGCTGACACAAAACAATTAGTTGGTGTTTGGGAAAACACACAAAGGGAATGTGTGTGCCTTTAAGTGACTCTTCCCATGGAACACCTGCAGTGCAAGTAGTTGGCCCATTTGAAATGCTAACCCAGTGCTCAGTTAGGCTGCCACACAACAAGTGTGTGCATTGTGGGGGTTGCAGCGGCTAATGAAGTCACAGCAGCTGACAGACACGCAATGTGCCAATGGCACGCACGTCTCCAGAGCTCCATCATGCACTTGTCCTATGGAAAAACAACAAATTCTGCAGAGTATAGGACTTTCACTGGATTGTCTGAGTGACCTAATGAACTTAGTATACGTGCTGCAAAGCTAATCAGTCACCCATGCACACATTACAAATTACTAATGTCCTTAATTGGTCCTGTTAGATGTATGGTTCCAGTGAGTCTCCCATCACCCAATTCAATGCTAAATAATGTATCGTTACATGGGGGGTGACATTATTAGTCCTCTTACCTTCCTCTTTAAAATAATGAACAAACAGCCCCTGACATACTCTGCTAATATATGGAATTGCAGACTGAGTGGACCTAATTGAACACAAAGTATACCAGATCCACTGCGGCCATTTCTGCATACCAACACTAACACTGTACATGAAGGTGGCAAGCTGCATGCAAATTAGATGCAGTAAGGTGATGCTCTGATTGGCTGTCAAATCTACAGCCAGAACAGAGGTCGCTTGACTGCAAATCTCAGGTGTACTTGCACCCAAATCAGGTGTTCGGGAAATTAAGCTTATTTAAAAATGGGTGTTCCCGGATAATTTGAGACAGTTGAGAGCTATGGTTCTATAGCTTTCAGATACTGTAACAGATCTTAGCAAAGCTCTGAGTGTGTATTGCACCAGAGTCAGGTGATCAAATGTGATGTCATTCCATAACCAGCACTGAAAGGGTGGAACTCTCACAGCAGTTTGTTTTGTTTTGTTTTCTTTGGAACCTGACATAAAGATCTATGACAGTTATTACAATTAGTTGAGTTATCACAGTTCAGTTCAGTTTAGTTTGAAGCTTATCACCTTTTCTTGGGGAAGCAAGCATCTTGGCATCTAATCTTGCCTTGCTGTGTTAACTAAGTTAGCTAGGGAATAGTTATTCTTTAGACAGTCATGAAATACAGTGAGATTGGTAAATAGTGTTTTTTCTGCATCTGTTTGAATCTGTTCAGCTGTGTTATTTTTATTTGTCCTGTGACTGAAACTCTAGTATTTATTGTACTTAGATATTTAGTATTTTCATGCTTTCTATTGTATTATTTATTATTAAATATTTTTAAACCTTTCATGGTGGCTGGTCTTTTAGAGAATGCTTTTAACATCTTGAGAGTACTTGTGCTTATTTTAGTTACATCATGGCCACTCCAAAAAGCCTTGCCTTATAGTCTGCACTAAAGGGGTACAGCTAGTGAATCTGTTCCTGCCTTTCCCAGGAGTGTGTGTGTGTGTGTGTGTGTGTGTGTGTGTGTGTGTGTGTGTGTGTGTGTGTGTGTGTGTGTGTGTGTGTGTGTGTGTGTGTGTGTGTGTGTGAATCAAATACCCAGGTGTGGGTGTGTCAGCTACTTGGAACTGAGACACACTGCTCCAAAGTGAGTCTTGTTTGGGATCTGGAGAGACAGAAAGTCCAGTCCCACATCTGGAGCATGTTCACTGTCACTGGCCCCTTGATTACTGGCCCAAGTAGAGAGGCTGTCACAGCTGCAACCAAATTGTTGCTTGTGTGTGTATGTCCTGTACAGTGGGAAGGGGAGTACGACAATAACTGGCAAATCAACAAAAGAGATTTGTGATCTCAAACCACTGACTAATTCATAACATGCATCTGGACCCCAGGAGCATCTCATTCATTCTTATGTTTTTGTGTTTCATTTTCTGAAAACTTGTTTTCTTCAGACATTTCACTGATCTGTGATTCTGGACTCTTTCTACAGTAAACTGTGGAGGACTATGGTCAAATTCATTAACGCCTACACTAAGAGCACACAATCTGTATTCAAGAATATCCCTATCACATTTTTGTGCTTTATTTTTTTTCCAAAAATCTTTATTGAAAATAATTTTAACAAATACATTGAAAATTACATAACCGTAGCACTCAAGCATTCATAGGTTCATAGGTTGATACTAGGCTATCTGCCCTAGGGCATTTATAAGCCTAGCCAGAGTGTGTTTGGCTTTCGCCACCCTTTTAGATTAGTTGACTGTGCCTCTGTATAGTAGGTCACAGAAGATAGCCCTTTTAAGGTTAGTTTACTGTGTCTCTGTCTAGGAGGGACACAGAAGACATCCCAGGGGTAAACCTATGATCTCCCATCCACTCGTCAAGATTTCTCTTGAAGAGGGTTATTGAGGGGCTCTGCCTAATATGGATTGGGATTTTGTTCCAGAGTGAGGGGAGCCTCTGGGATATGAATCTGTCCCTCCAGCATGTCCTATTTATTTCTGTGCTGAGGTTTAAGTCCCTGGAGCATGTGACTCTAAGGGATTTGGATTTCCTGAGGTGGAGCATGTCCATTAATTCTGGTTTGGACATGGCTTTATACGTCAGGCACAGATCACCTCTGAGTAGACGGTAAGCAACTGAGTAGATCTGGAGTTTCTTTAGCCTAACTGCGTAGGGCATCTGTTTGAGTCCCTTGATCCTCTTGGTGAGGTACTTTTGGGGTGTTTCCAGTTGCTGCAGGTGCCGGGTAAGGTACATCCCAAATGGGACATTGTATTCAATTATGGGCCTGATGAGTGATGAGTAGAGGGGCACAATGACCTCTTTTGAACTAGATGTGAACCCTTTCATGATAAGGTGGGCTATATAGAAGGTCTTTCTAACCACTTTGGCAACGTGATTGTCAAAGGAGAGATTGCTATCTACTTGGGTCCCCAAATCCCTAATTACTTCTTCTGTACTTAATGGATTACCACCTATGTGGTAATTTGTGGGCACTTTGTTTTTCCCAAAGGGGATGACTATGCACTTTTTGGCATTTAGCTTTAGGCCATGGCTCTGGCACCAGTTGTCCGTTTCTGTGAGACCCTTTTGGAGGATGCTTGTGTCAGTTGGTGAGTCGATTATGGCACCCAGTTTGCAGTCATCTGCGAACTTGGTCAGCCATAGTCCTCCCGTGTTAGCCTGTATCTCAGAGAAATATATACTGAATAAGAGAGGTCCCAGGACTGAGCCTTGTGGGAAGCCACTTGTAACTGGTTTAGAGTCTGACATGGCACCTGCAATTCTGACCATGTGGGTTTTATCCCTGAGCCAGTTTGCAACCCATCTTGTGACATAGGGGTTGATATTTAAGCTGGTGAGCTTATTTATGATGCCCGAGTGGGGTATTGTGTTGAAGGCTTTTGCAAGGTCCAGGTAGGCTGTGTGGATTACCTTCCCTTCATCTATGGCCTTGGTGACTGTTTCAAAGAAGTTGACCAGGTTCAAGAGGCAAGATCTGCCCTTAACAAAGCTGAATTGGGTAGGATCCAGTGTTTGGAGGTTCCCAATGTCTTTGTTTATGAGTTCTACAATGATACACTCCATAGCTTTGCAGACCAGGCTAGTCAGGCTTATAGGGCGATAGTTTCTGGGGTCCGTTGTGGCACCACCTTCGTGGAGTGGGACCACTATTGCTGTACGCCATTCCTTGGGTACATATCCTGTAGCAAGGCTGAGATTGAACAGTGACTTTATGTGAGGGTTCAGTTCTTCTTGGACCTCATGTAAGACGCAGCCCGGGACACCGTCTGGTCCCATTGATGCTGTGTTTTTTGCTTTGTAGAGGGCAGCTCTCACCTGTGCATCTGTGATGTCAGGGAGGCTACACTCTGTTGGGATAGACATTTGCTCTTTTGGGGGGAAGGGGAGAAGTTTGCACTGAACCTGTCTGCCAGGATGTTGGCAATGTCTGTGGGTTCAGTGTATTTTTTGTCATTTTGCACTAACTCAGAGCATATCTGGGAGTTGCCACCCAGGTTCCTGACATAACTAAAGAAGGCCTTGTGATTATCTTTAGCATCTTGTGCAATTTTTCTTTCGAAGCTGGCCTTAGATGATTTTATGAGGGATCGTAGCTTCTTGCTAGTACTGATTAGAGATGCCTTCCCTTTTTGGGATTTTGCTCTATCATGTAGTAGCTTCCTCCTTCTGTTGTATAGCTTATTTATGGCTGGGGTCCACCAGACAGGTCTCTTGCCTTTGGAGGAGTGAGTCTTGGTTTTATTTGGGATAGCATGTTCCACTGATTCCTGTAGGTGCCCATAGAATGCGTTTGTAAAGGATTCTGCGGTCTGGGCCGTATTTTCCACTGGCCCGGGGGCTTTGAAAGATTCCACTTTGGTTTTGAGAAGTGTGAAGTTTGCTTTTGAGAAGTTTTCACCATGGTTTCCTTGGCTGGGGGGTGGGGACTGTATATGGATGTCCAGAGAGATTAATTTACGGTCAGATCTTACCAATGAGGGGTATACCTCTGGTATGGAACATAGAGTCCCCGTGTTGGTGATGATCAGGTCAAATATGTTTTCCCCTCTTGCGGGAGTGGTGACCATTTGTTCCATAGCATTTGAGTTTATAAATTCTAGGAACCGTTGGGTGAGGGTGTTGGGGCTTGAGTAGTGCTCCCAGTCTATGTTTGGGTAGTTGAAGTCACCCAATATGATGGTGTTTGGAGAGACCTTCATATTCTCCAGTGTTAACCAAGAACAAATGTGACAACCAAGTTGACAGCTACAATCCTTTATTCTATGAAACGTTTTTCATTCAGGTACAATTCATGAACTTCTTCAGATAAAAAACACAATAAGTTAGTCACATTTAAATGGCAGATCAAGCTAGTCAGTTGATGTTCAGACCTTACTGATTTAAAGGTACATACTTGTTACTTGATTAACAAATAAACATTTCTATATACCCAAAGATTTAAAATATTTAAAAGTGTATAAGTATATAGTTTATAAAATGTGTATTAAATAAAATAAAAATCTTATATTATTAAAATTTTATATATATAACTGATTTTTAGACTGACTATTATCTTTCAGCAGCAATTCATTATACTCCGCAGCAAACCTTTTTATTCTTATACATAGATTAATACCATGTATTTTTCTTTATCTTGAACTTTTATCGTAATACAAAGCATTTTTCTTCCACTCTGAGTTATAAAAATTACTTGCAATAAAAGAATATTTGTAATTCAAACCTATATATACTTTACTTTCGGTTCAATATATATATGTATATTACTATCTACCTAAACTTTTCATTTTTAGTATAGGCATTATTGAACACATGTCATTTAGGCCCGGATTATTATAAGCATACAGACGTATTTGCCATAACAATTCCATTCTTTCAAGTTCTAATTCCATAGGCCCACCCCCCCCCTCACATTTACTACTACTTGTTCAAATATCCAAAATTTAAACTCATGCTTAGGGTATTCTTGAATGTGTTTAGCTAAAGCACTATCCTGATTGGATCTGTTGATACAATACGAATGGTCATATATTCTATCTCTTAGTCTACATATTGTTTTACCAATATAGTAACTAACACAGTGTTGACACTTTGCTAAATATACAACCATTTTGGAATTACAATTGTAATTACCTTTGCTCACCAATACCCTTTTATTAATGGTGATTGATTTACCAACCAGTATATATTTACAATATGGGCAACCACAACATTGTTGCATGCCCTTAAGTTTATTAGTTGTGGTGTGTGTGCTTTCAAACAAATTCTTGAAATTTTTATCTCTTCTTTAGTAAATTTTGGAATTGGTCCTAACTTGTCCAATAATTCCTTATCTTGTGTGATGATATTCCAGTTTTTACATACAATATTTTTATATATTGGAAATCCATATTAAATGTAACCGCAAAATTAATAGTATGATTATATGTACTCATACTTTGATTGTTACTTAGCACTGCCTCCTGTGACATTTCCAAGGTACTAGTGTTTCCTGAGGTTATAATAGCCTCATCAACTCTGTTGTTTCCCAATATGGGTTTGTATATCCCTCTAGATCTTTTATCTACTACTTCATTTATGATGTTTTCCAATACTTCAATAGAGTATGCTCTCTTAACAAACATTTGTCTTAATAAATGACATTCAACTACAAAATCATCCTCCTTTGTAGTCATTCTTGCCGCCCTTACAAGCTGTGCCTTCACCACCGACCTTTTTTGGTGGAAGGGATGTGCGCTTGAAAAGTGGAGAAAT
The DNA here is from genome assembly GCF_019279795.1 of Protopterus annectens. Taxonomy (NCBI): domain Eukaryota; kingdom Metazoa; phylum Chordata; order Ceratodontiformes; family Protopteridae; genus Protopterus; species Protopterus annectens. Next base: position 570,810,135 of record NC_056727.1, on the reverse strand, counting down.
GTATTGGAGTAAGATGGCTTTCGATACATTTTTTCTTCATATCTTTTGTCTATATTATTTTTAACTAATAGTACATCCAAATAAGGTATTTCCTTTTCATCAAAATTGTATGTAAATTCAAGAAATTCTGTAGTTTGATTGAAATATTCGACTAGATGTTTAGCCTGCTCTTTATTCCCTTTAAGTAGAATAAATATATCATCCAAATACCGTGTAAAATATACTATCTGTACATTAATCTCCTCTTTATTAAATACATAAGAGCTTTCCCAATAATTCATCACCAAATTAGCGAAACTTGAACCGCACGGCGACCCCATGGCCACTCCTTTTCTTTGATGATGAAAATTGTTTTTAAAATAGATGTAATTATGGGATAGTACAATATTTAGTAGTTCTTCTATCAATGCTATTTCTGTTGGTGGAGCCCCCTTACTAACAAGGTTAAGGGACACCCATTCTGTCCCTAAGTCCTGGGGTATTGAAGTGTACAAATCCTTTACATCAACTGTAAGAAAGTTATATTCATCTTCTCTAAGAAGGACCATGAGTCCCTGCATATTCCAGTTTCATTAACCACATATTTTTTGAGTAGTGAGTCGACCACCTTTGCGCATGCATAGGTTGCTGAGTTTCTGCCGTCTATAATGGGTCTAAAATGCAGATCCATTAAGTTTTTGTGGATTTTATGCACCCCAAAAATTGTCGGTGCTATAGGTGCTGGCATAATCATGTAATTATACATGTCCAAATCAATCCTGCCTTCAATAAATAGGTCATTAATATAAACTTTAATCCTCTGATTCACCTGATTATATTCATTCAATAAAGCTTTAACATATGAATCGGAATCCAGTATTGATTCTATTTTATTCTCATAATCAATCGGGTCCATAAAGACCAGACCACCCCCTTTATCTGGTCTCATGATCTGCACTTTTGATTGTTTAAGATATTCAATACATTCCTGTTCTTCTTTTGTTAAATTCCCTTTAGATACTACCTCCTTTTCCCATAGGCTGTAATATCTAAAGTCAATCTCACATACCTTCTCAAAGGTATGCAATAAATTGTGCAGTGGTGGGTTGTAAGTGCTAGCAATTCTGTATTGTTGCATCTGTGGTCTATTTATGTTCCCCAACAGTACTTGTAAATTTAATTTTCTAACATACATTTTCAAATCTATTATATGGTTGGTAACATTTATTCTTTTTGATGGAACAAAAGTAAAACCTTTAGCTAGCACATTTACTAAATCACTCCAGACGTCTACTGAGGAAAAGTTATACACATAAAAGTCTCCTTCAGAGTTAGTGATAACTGAAAGTTTATTTTCATCAACAATTTCAACTATCTCCATCTGTTGTGCTTCTTTCGTTGATTCCGTCTGTTCTGTGCTCTTCCTCTCTGAAAACCCTGTTGATTATTAGACACTGATTATTATTGTTTGACCTCACATTGCCACCATTATTACCATTATTATTTAAATTATGTATATGTTCACGTCTCCGCAATCCACCTTCATTAGTTGTTCCATTTGAAGGTGTATTTGATTGTGTGTCTATATTATTCTGTTGTCTTGTAGGCTCAATGTTGTCATTTTCCATGTTACTATCATGTGTATTAGTCTCTTGTCAGCAAAATGGTGTATTGTTACCCTGATTGGTATGTGAGTATATGCCAGCTTCCTTTCCATTACCTCGTGTTTTCCATTGCTGTGCTGGAGGTGGGCGTGGGTAAGCTGTACCGTTTTTATACTGTAAACGGTCACGCTCAAGTTTTTTACATTTTATACCTTTTGCTTTCATCATGTATGAATATATTGTTTGAAAAATATGAATGTATTTGTATTTATATCTTTCAAAATCAGGATGTGATTTAATTTGTACATCCAAGGTTGTGCTTACTTCATTTAATTCGTCTGCTAGCAGTTTATAATTTTTACTCATAATGTCCAACAGTTCTAAACCTTGTTTATTAAAAAGTTTCACAAACTCCTGATGGAAATTAGATTCAGGAACCAGGCCTGTTGGATACTGGCATATTCTTAAGCCCTTCGGTACCAGTTGTAATTTTATACATTCAGCAAAATACAGTCCCAGGGCTTATTGGAATTCCAAATTTGAAAGACTGGTTGGCTTCAACTACGGGTATGTTTTCCAACAATTTACATTGCATAGGGAATCTGGCTAGGGACGAAGTGAACATATCTGAGCTATTATCTAACTTTGATCACACTCTCTTAAAATATAAAAAGTTGCAACTTGAAGTCCAGTATTTTGCTGAATGTATAAAATTACAACTGGTACCAAAGTTTATTTGTTAATCAAGTAACAAGTATGTACCTTTAAATCAGTAAGGTCTGAACATCAGCTGACTAGCTTGATCTGCCATTTAAATGTGATTAACTTATTGTGTTTCTTATCTTAAGAAGTTCATGAATTGTACCTGAATGAAAAGCGCTTCATAGAATAAAGGATTGTAGCTGTCAACTTGGTTGTCACGTTTGTTCTTGGTTTGCAGATGTTTTTTCGTGATTTGGAGATATTCTCCAGTGTTCTCAGGAAAACCAAGTGGGGTTCCTGAGTTTGGGAGAGTGGTCTGTAGCAGGCTACAAACTGAAAGGCAGTTTTGCCCACTGTTAGTTGCACATGGATGGTCTCCGATGCTTCGTGCAGTGCCACTAACCTGGAGGTGTGGGTATCTTTGATGAATATGGATACTCCCCCTCCTTTTGTGGTTCGGTCCAAGTTTTGGGGCCGAAAAGCATGGTATGAGGTATAATCTGGTAGTGCTGGGGTGCTCTTGGGAGCCTTGAACCAGGTTTCTGTTACTGCACAGTTATCAATATTCTCCATACTGAGGAGAGCCTCGAGTGCGTGCATCTTGAGGTTTAGACTTCTGGCAGTGAGCAGCATTACCCTTAGTTTCTTTTTCCCTGTGTTGTCTATGGAGGTGGGTTTGTCTTTTGAGCCTTGCCTAAAAAAGGCACTATGGGGGTGGCAAGAGCCTTAGCCTGTATTCGAAAGCCCAGGGGTGACAGGTGCAAGCCATCCATAGTGCAGCAACGTGGCTTGTCGAGCATGTCATCCCAGGCTGACAGACACTGGATCCCTTTTGAATGACACAAATACTTTAGCCAATTGTTAAAATTGATCATTTTATCTTTATACTGTGGCATCATTCTTGGTGAGGGTAAGATGCTACTCAAGGTCAGGGTCATACCGGCCTGGGCTACATGATCAGAGAGCTCCTCTATGTCTCTTTTCATGTAGTCCAGGGAGGTACATCTCAGGTCATTCACACCTGCATGAACAATGACGGAGTCATATTTGTACTTGCTTTGGAGTGACCTGAGTGCTTGTGTTATGTGGTGGATCCTGGCACCTGACAGGCAGCTTACAGTGACCTTCTCCTTGTTCAGCCTGGGGAGTGGGACGTCAGTGTGTCTGACAATAGAGTCACCTATTACAAGTGTATCAGGTGTGTTGTTAAGCCTTAAGGGCTGTGACTGTGTGGCACACTGACTTTGTGAACTATGTGATACGTGGGTATTGTTGTGTGGTAGCAGTTGCTTGGAAGTCTGCTTTGGAGGTCTCTGCTGCTTGGGCAGATTTTTATTTAGAGCCTCCGAGTATGATTTTGTGTGTTTATGTGTTTGGTTTGCTGTTGCGATAGGTCTATGTGAGACTGGATTTGTGGTGTGTGTGGTTACCTTCTCCTCTTGACTGACTGCACCAGTACTGGGTTGAGAGAGCTCAGCCTCCAGTTTGGCTATATAGTTGCATCTCTCACATATATTTGAGCTTGTTGGGAGGAGGAGAGGGTGGTCTCTGTACATAAGGCAGTTGTAACATTGCCTCAAGATTCCCAGATTCACCAGCTGGACTGGAGAGTAAACCCGAAACTGACTTTTGGACATGCCAGATTAGTATAAGGAACTACTTTTTGACTGATCAAAAAGGACCAATAGGGAGCTAAGTACTTAAAGGGAGTATAAGAGGGTGTAGTGCTTTAGTTTATTAGTGCTTACTTATAAGATTACTTATACGAGCAACTGCAGGGCTTTAGAATGAAAATAGAGTGCTTACTTTGAGATTTAGAACAGTTCTAAGGGAAAACATGAAGAGCAGACTTTGTGGAGCCGGGAATAGTTTAAATCGTGCAAAACTGCTTAAAGCAGGGAAACTGAAAGAGATAGGAATTGACCCAAAATGGCCAATAAGCAACCAAGGCAACACAGGAAACTATACCACAGTCCGGAATTCAGCAAAACCTGAAATCTGGACTAATCTATTTCAGCAAAGGCGGGAAAAGAGAATTTTTTTTTGTTTTTTTCAGGAAACAGCAGAAAAACACACAGAAAACACTGTAAATGCTATAAACAGGCTAGCGCACTTTAGTGTGTAGCCTACAAAAGTTATGCAATACAAAAATGACTTAAATTGATATAAAACAAGTACAAAAACTGTAAAAAGCAGAAGGCAAATGCAATTTAAACTTTTTAAAGCACAGATCAGTTAGAAATTCGCTTTTTAGGCAAGAAAAGGCAGTCGGTGCAAAAAACAGAGAAAAAATATTTAAATCTGAAAAAGGCTCTCTTGGGTTTCTCTGTTGCCTATATCACTCTGCAGGACACCACGAGGAGCTTTGCGGAGTTGTATACTGGCGCAAAACCGCGCAAATGCGGGTTTTAAAGCAGGGAAACTGAAAGAGATAGGAATTGACCCAAAACGGCCAATAAGCTACTAGTTTCAGGGCTGAGACCACTTCTCCAGGGACAGATAGGCTGCTCAAAGCTCCCCACTCTCACTGGTGAACAGAGAAGCTTCCTCCTATCCAAGTAAGGATATGGGCAACACAGGAAATTATACCACAGTCCGGAATTCAGCAAAACCTGAAATCTGGACTAATCTAGTTCAGCAAAGGCGGGAAAAGAGAATATTTTTTTGTTTTTTGTTTTTTGTTTTTGTTTTTTGTTTTGTTCATGAGCATGAAATATTAAACAATGTATGATTATAACAAAAAACAGTTAAGAAGAAAACTATGTACAAGCATGCTACTTGCCCATATTGTTAAGCATGATATTTAACTTTGTATGATAAAATGAAGAAAAATTGAAAGGGGAAAAATCTTATATACTTGTAAGCCCAGATAAAAAAGAAGCAGGTATAGCAAAGGGCTGTCAACATGGTATAGCAAGAGAAGAAAAAAACTAAAGCCCAACCCCAAGGTCTTCACAGAAATTAGGAAATATTATTATGAAAATATATTGAAAAAGGTGTCTCAATATTCAGTAAATTGCGGGTGGCATTTCTGACAGTACATTAGATACTTGTGGGCTAATAAGTATTTTATAGCCATTTATGTGAACCCTTTCCATGTCATTACAGCACTGTCTTTTCAATTTAGAGTGATTAAGTTTAATTAGAGCAAATACAGTGATTAAAATATGATTTTGCAATTTCCTAACGGAGGAATGTGCAGCATAGTAAACTCCCAGGAAAGGGTGGCCTTCTCATATCCCATTTTTTGTAGTTGAACCCTAAGTGAACACCATAACTTACAGGCACATTTACAACTCTAGAACATATGAAAGATGTTGGCTTTTTGGTTATTGCAGTACTGGCAGCATGGGGAAAAGGAATGGTCAAATGTATTAATCTAGGCAGGGGTGAGGTATGCATTGTTTAAAATCATTAGATGGGTTAATATAGCTTTTTAAAGGAAATAATTTTGAATTTGTTTGAATGGAGCGAATAATTTGAGTTGGGGAGATTGATGAGTTAAGCTTAGTCCAGTAGTTGGAGAAGAGTGTTTCCTTTTGATATCTAATGGCCAGTGATAAGCTTATATGTATTTGAAATAATTTTCTTTTTCATTAATAGAAAGGACCAGAATATATTACATGTATTTATTTCATCAGGAGTAGAATCAAGTTCAAAGTAAAATTTAGCACAAAGCTCTCTAAGTTGTCTTAAGATAATGGTGCAACTTTTGGAGAGGTTTAACTCCAGCCTCATCTCATTAAGTGACTACTTCCTATAGTAACAGATATCCAGTACAATTTTCTCCTTTAAGAGAGGGTAATCATTTATTATTATATTATTATTGAGTTTAAGGTTTGGGTTAAGATGGAGGGGTTGTAATGTATTTTATTTTTGTTTATTTTATTTTATTTACATTTGTTGACTGGGAAAATCCGACTGGACACAGGTCCTTTTTCAGCAGAGGCCCGGGCAGAAAAGCTCCACAATTAAAACAACAATTAAAAACAATAATTAATTACAAGTTACAAGAAGTATAGGTAGGTTTTGTTTAACAATAGTAGTAAACAGTTATAGTTCAAAATGAAATTAAGTATTTAGTTAAATGGTACAACACGTATATCATTGGTGCCATAAACATTAAAAGTATTTTAATAACTGAGCTAGCAGGTATTACCCTTAAATAACAGTGGCTAAGATTACAGCTGAGATATAGGTTTACAAGCAATGTATTTGGCTGCAATCCACGGTAGTTAGAGGGGTGGAAGAAAGGGATTAAAGAGGGTGGGGTAGAGATGTTAAAGAGGTTTGTTACAGGGTCAAGTCCAGTGCTCTTTTAGATGAGATTTTAGAGCAACTTTGAAGTTAGTGCATGATGACACAGACGTTATAGTGTGAGGAAGGGTATTCCATAATATTGCTATGGAGTAGGAGAAGAGAGCTTCTCCAGCAGAATTCCTGGTTTTAGTTACCTGTAATTGTTTTTTTTTTGCTGGAGCATAGTGGGGGGTTGAAGTAGATTTTGGAGGGACGGTGCCACTTCAGTACTAGCAATCATCTAGAGCCAAGGTTTACATTGCCAGATGGCTAGCCCCGCCGTGGTAATTCGTTCACACCACTTGCACACACACTCACACCTATGGCCAATTTAGAGTGTCTAATGCACTTACTGCATGTCTTTGGAATGTGAGAGGAAACCAGAGCACCCAGATGAAACCCATGCAACACATGGAGGAAATGCAGACTCTGCACAGAAGGCACCTTCTTGCTGTGGGTCGACAACATTATCTACTGCCCTGGCAATATAACACGTCCATCACTGAGGCAGACTTGGAGAAAAACATGCTGATCAAAAATATTCCTTTTTCTTTAGGCTTTGAAGACAGCTATCAAAAGTTCTTCAGTGTTCATAATGCTGTGATTGTTAAAATCATCTGAAAATCAAGCAACACTGCACTCCCTAAGTGGAAAATCATGATGTCTAACAAATCCGTAAGTGATAAATGGATACCTAGCCCTTAGCTATAAGTTTCAACTATGCTGAAAATAATTTTGCTATGACTGAATAAAATCCAGCCTGTAGAGAGTTAAAGACAGGCATCTAATGATTCAGTTCAAGGTAGATTGATAGTCTTCTAATCAATTGCACAGTTAGACAAGACCTGTAGTAACAGACTGGGCAGAACTGCATATAATTAGCAGTTTTACTGGAACTGCTGTTCTGTAAATGAGGTAGTAGAATTAGTGTTCTTACAGTAGTTAGGAAAGTACATTTACTGTCATCCAGAACAAATAGGTCCCTTCTTTCATAATGAGTGGTAAAACAAAATACATTTATTCAGATCTGCCACAGATCGCTCTACATATTTCTTTGTTTATCTCTATATAATGAAGTCTGCATTGCAGTGTTGACCTCTGGTTTATCATCCTGTTAGTTCAGTGTGTGTAAAATAAATATGTCAGTCAGAGTTTGGCAGATGTACTCTGAGACAATTCAATGCTTTGTTTTCACTATTCATGTAAAAAAGATAAGCACACATTATTGCAGTATCCATCAATGCTGTATCCCTTAATGACAAATTGCACAGATTTTTATGACACGTTTTATGAGTTGCCACTCAGTTAACAATAGACAGTACTTTAAGGGTGGGTACAGCAGACCTTTGTAAAGCAGCTCTCACTTTGCAAGGAAGAATCCTAAAATACATATTATGTAATTCTTGGAGCACAGACAGGAACAGTAGGAAGTGGCCTGGAGCTGGAAAGCTCAGTATATTTCAGTGTTGTGTGTGCAGATGTATTCACTATTTTTGATTTCCCCAGATAAGCAAACAACATCTGTTTTAAGACTTGAGTTATGTGAAATAATATTGTTGTTTTCATTACTATTGTGTGAAATAATAACAATGCTGTTTTCATTGCTATAGCTTAATATGCATTTTGAAAGGGTTTAACATGGTCCTTATTCACATGTACTGCTGTTGCTCTATAAAAATGACTTTTTATGCATGTGCCCCTTTTTTGTCACATCTGACACCAGTGCAACCAACCAGTGGCTTATCTTTGGGGACATTCTATCTTCTGAGTACAGAGACCACTGCGAAGTCCAACAGATTTCTCAGATGTGACTGTGATTCTCAAGTGTTTTTCCATCTTTCCCTCCATCCCTTCTGATGGCGATATTACCATGTGCTATGCTTCACATATCGGCATGCATTCAAGAGGTTCACTAATTCTGCCACTCAAGTGGTAGGAAGTGTAAAGGCTGCAGACGATGTGTGTCCAATGAATCCATTAATGTTATGTGTTATTGTACATCACCTGGCAACTAGCATAGAGGGTTAAGGCTATGAGTTGCTTTCGGTGGGCAAGGATTTGATTCCCTCAGTCCCTTTTTACCTAACTGTGTGACTCTGAAGTCACTTAACCAGGCAGTGTTCCCAGGTTAAGTTTGAAAAAGGTCCATGTGGATTACATACAAATTAATAAATCAATAAATTTCAGAGTCCAAACCTTAGTCTCCAAATGGAAGCATGGTGAATTCTCCCACGGCCATCTGAAAGCATTTGCAAATTTTCTTGACAATATTTTACCTGTCATGCTAAGCACTTGCCCCGGATTTACAAAGCCCTTTATAGCGTGCAGAATTAGTTTAAGAGCTATTTCGGAAATATGGCCAACGTGCGATCCAGGAATGAGCATGTGAGCTCTTAGGCTAATCCTGCACGGACCAAGCTCCTGTATGCAAATTACCCTCATTAGCAGGTGAAAACCATGCAAATGAGGGTAATATGCAATCCAGGAAGCTGGCAGCTGTCCGTGCAGGACAAGTGCAGTGTGCAGAAATGTACTCGGTTAGTAATGGAGTACAGTTCTGCAATCTACAAAACGGAGCTATAACAGCTCCAAATAAAGGCTGCATATCATTGAGGAAGCATGCCAATGTCCAAGAAGAAGACCATTGGCATTGCAAACAGAAAAAAAAAAATAAACAACATTTAATTTTCTTTTCGCCGAGCTCGCCTGGTTAAGCATAGGGCAGTGACGCACAAACAGGATCGGGGGGAAAATAATAAAATAAGCATAAAATAAGCATTGTAACTAAAATCAGTATTCTGCCATGCAAGTCAATGGAAGTCAGAAGACAACCTGGCCAGTGAGTAATGGTTGCTAACGGGGGAGGCTCAGTGTGGGACATGTAACTATGCATTAGCAGGAAATCCTATGCAAATGAGGGAAGGGTTAGTGAATCCCAGATTTACCCAGGGTGTGAGACAGGTCCCAAGAGTGTAAGAGTATAAATAGCTGGGTGCAAGACTAGGATATAGGTGACATCATGGGGGGGGTGTCAGGCATGCTGTAAGTGGATTGGAGACCTGTGGCTCAGGATTGCCCCCTAGCTTAGCACAGCTAAGCTAGGGGTGTGTCTAAACCTGCCTAGCACTCTCTATAAAGTGTAAGCAGGTGTGTGTGCCGCGCACTGGGCTGTACAGGAAGAAAAAGGAAGTTAAACCAGGAAATAGCAGCTTCGTGCACATTGGAGCACTCCATTTGCACGGCATGCACACGGGCTTAAACAGGAAGGCAATGAGAAGGGAAAACAGCAGTAGGAAGGTAATCAAAGAGAACTAGCTTAGCTGACAGGTGAAATGTATCAGAATCAGCCAATTACATAGGCAGCAGCCCAGCCCAGCACACTACTATAAACTATGCAAACACCTTTCCCCCTTGTTTTTCCCAAAGACTCTGCACCACCGGTGTATACAGATGGGGAAATTTTACAAAACGAAAGCAAGAGAAAAAATGTTAGGGGCTGCTTTTGCCATCATAAACCAGCATGTGCCAGAGGCTGAGGGTGGTGAGGATGTGAATGCCGCTGAGCAGCCCACAGTGAGAAGAAGTTGAAGAGTGTACAGACCTAGGGTAACCTACCAAGGGCTACTTGAGCTGGAGATAGTGGAGTGCTATAGGGTGGACAGGGACCTCCTACAGCATATTGTTGAGCTGTGCCAGTCACGCCTGACACACAGAACCAACAGAGGGGAGCCCATCCCAGTGGATACCAAAGTATGTGTAGGCCTAAGAATACTAGCTACAGGTACCTTCCAAAGGCCAGCTGGGGATATGATGGGGATCTCACAGGCATCAGCATCCAGAGTACTCCACCAGTTCCTGGATGCCATGTCAGCACATGTTGGTGAGCATGTATATTTCTCCATCACCTGTGAGGCGTTGGCCAGCAATATGCGTCTCATCCACCAAATAGCAGAATACCCTGAGGAAGTGGGTGCAATAGACTGCATGCACATACACATTAAAGCACCACCAGGTAAGCGGGGTAGGGTCTACATCAACTGCAAGGGTTTCCCCTCCATCAACTGCGAGGTCATGTGCGATGCCCAGGGCATAATAATGAATGTGTGTGCTGGCTGCCCTGGAAGCTACCACAATTCCCACATCTGGCATCTGGCGCAGCTGTACCAGATATTTGCCAATGGGGACATCCCACATGGTCACCTAGTGGGGGATGCTGGATACGCACTGGAGCCATGGCTGATGACACCCATCAGAAACGCACACACACCTGAACAAGAACTCCATAATGAGACACACGCACAAACACAAATCATAATAGAGCGGGTGTTTGGGATGCTCAAGTCATGGTTCTGGTGCCAGGACATATCCGCTGGAGCCTTGCAGTACTCATCAACTACATGTACCCAAATTGTCCTTGTATGTGCCATGCTACACAATATGATCCTGCGGAAACAGCTGCAGCAGGAACAGCATAGGGCAGGGCCACACAGCCCCACACCAGTGCCAAGGCCTGCACAGATGCAGAGTGACTTGGAGGAGGAACAACCTGAGCCTGCCCCAATAGGCAGAAGGAGGCATGCCAAGTATGCCCTGGCCTTGGCAAAGAGGTAACACATAGCACATGCACTGACACAGTAGGGACCCAGGGAATGACACCTCTCTCCGACTTGCACATACAGTAAAAGGGATGCCAAACATGACACTACCTGTGCTCAACCATGTATAGGGAGTGTACTATGTGCATCCGACATAGGCAGCCCTGCAGCACCATCCACAATACTGGGACACCCACAAGGTGAAAGTCTGGGGGGCACATACCCATCAACAGTCACAACCAGCAGGATAGGTGTCGACAAACACAAACAAATGTTGTACTATGGCCTCTGAATGAGCACCATGGGTAACCCCTACCCCAGCCCTACACAGACAGACTACAGCAGGCCAGCCAGATGGATGTAAGTTGTGAAGGCTAGGAAGTCAGAAACTAATATGTAGGTAGTGAAAGCTACGATCTGTAGTACACTGGTATGCCTCTAGCCAGCATGATAGGTAAGACTACAGACTGAAATGGTGTACCTGACATACCAGTACAGTCCTAGCAACTGTGTAAAAGTGTAAGGTGTGCCCCACCTTCCTATGTACACTTATAGTAACAGTAAGGTGTGCCCCCCCACCCCTGTGTAGAAATATAGAAACAGTCAAGTGTCCCCCCCACTATGCAGAAATGTAGCAACAGTCAATGCCAAATTACCAATGTATACCCTGCAGACATAGCATGCTACCTGTCAGTGTACAACACAAAGGTCAGCACCGCAGTACAAACCACCTGGACTTGATCCACACATGCAATATAGATGGCCATACTGGGCATGCTCACACACTTAAACACATGAAGGCCATGTCAGCAAACAACAGTGGACCAGACATATCTGGCAGTTGCAGTTCTTAGTGCAGACACATGTCAGTATGCACCACTCCTGCCTTGCACATGCAGTGGATAGGAATACAGACATATATTTACAGACAACACACTATAATAAGCCAAAGGTAGATGGACATAGATGTGTTGAAGAGGGTGACCCTGACAAGGAGCCATTTGGGCCTGTCCCACCAAGCACACAGCCAAAGGGCCCCAAACACATGAGGTGCAGGTGTCACTCACTGCAGATACTAGCCACCAGTATCTGTCAGCATGATGGCATGTTGCACGTGCCGGCTGTGCAACATGACTGTACAAGAAAGTTGTCACCTAGTAGCTGTATACATGTACCTGTGGCATATGACCCCATGTGAGCCCGCATGCGGCATGTCAACCCCTACATGAATGGGTTACGGCCCATCCACACACCACCCTCCCCATGGCAGTATCATGACAAGCCTGCTGAGGTCATCCACTGTGAAATACACCTTTGGGGGAGCTGTAGCTCAGTAATCCCCATGGCACATCCCATAACTGTGTACTGCTGTGCTGGTAAACTAGTTAGGTAGTAGTCCTAACCCCAGACTTGGCAACTGTATGAGTGTGTGTATGTGTGCATGTCTCGGTCTCTGCCTGTGTAGAGAGAAATGCTTTCTAGGCTACTCACACTCAGTACAGTTCATATACAAAACATTGGGCAAGGCTGCTAATGTCACACACCTAGAAATACACCTCTGGGAAAATCCTAGCCCAGTAATCTCCGTAGCGCATCTTGTACCTGCATACTGCTGTATTGTGATAAAGTAGTTAGGTAGGTGTTCTAACCCCAGACCTGGCAACTGTGTGTGTGTGTGTGTGTGTGTGTGTGTGTGTGTGTGTGTGTGTGTGTGTGTGTGTGTGTGTGTGTGTCCAACTGCATAGAGAGCAATGCTTTTTAGGCCACTCACACCCCGTACAATACACATACTCGACTTTGGCAAGGCTGCTGACGTCACTCACCTAAAAATACACCTCTGGGGAAATCATAGCCCAGTAATCTCAGTAGTGCATCCTGTAACTGCGCACTGCTGTAGTGTGATAAAGTAGTTAGGAAGGTGTTCTAACCCCGGACCTGGCAACTGTGTGCTTGTGTGTTTGTGAATTTGTATGTCTGTGTATGGAGCAATGCATCATAGGCTACTCATGTGTAGTACAATTCAAATGCCCTATATTGCCAATCCTGCTGATGTCATTCATTGTGAAATACAGCTTTGGGGAGAAAGTTCCCTGTGGTGCAACCTATAAGTGCTCCATGCTGTAGTGTAATATAGGCCTTGGCAGGGGTTCTATACCCACACATGACAGTTGTGGATGTTTTGTGTGTGTCTCACTGTTTGTGTAGGGAGCAATGCATTTTAGGCTAGTCACTTGCAGTACAGGTGAAATGCCCTACTTTGGTAATCCTGCTGATGTCAGTCACTGTGAAATACACTTTTGGGGAAGAAGTACTCCAGTAATATCCATGGTGAGTACTATAACTGCGTAGTGCTGTAGTGTAATAAACTAGTTAGGTAGGGGTTCAACTCCCAGACATGACAGGTAGGTGTGTGTGTGTGTGTGTGTGTGTGTGTGTGTGTGTGTGTGTGTGTGTGTGTGTGTGTGTGTGTGTGTGTGTGTGTGTAACTTGTATCCTGTGTAGAGGTGAGTGTGTGACACCTGTGGCCAATGTGGAGGGCATTTTGCTCATTACTTTTATGGTGGCCCTACTATATATCACAATGTCAACCATGCAGGGATAACAGATGTAAATTAGCTGGGAGGCTGGGGTAGCAAAGCCATACCCATTCATGTGACATCAAGGCCAGCCAATCCAAATTAGCAACCCCACTATTACCCAAAGCACACACTCAACCCATGTGTCATATGCACACACATGCCTAGGCAACAGCCAATATGTGGTTAGTACACTGCATATGGGCCACTGAAAGTAACTATGCAGTGATAGCAGTGGGCTACAGGGAGCATGTCACCCTGGCCATCTGTCCAATATGCACATACATGCAGACAGTGCACCTCCACCATGTTCCCCAATGGACACCTGCACCACCTGTGGTGCCTCCACATGTAATTCACAATGGACATACCATGCCTGACAACATGCCCTGTATGGACTGATGACACTGACATCAGGGAATGCTGTTGGCATGCTATCAATGTAGGTGAAGGGTAAACCTGCTGCCCATTACCAGTTCCTGCCACAGGTGGGCAAGACTGGCACAACTGATAAGCCATGTGCACAACATGGGGGAGATACCCCAGGTACAGTTCCACATGTCACTGTATATGCCTGTAGGAGGTGTGCACATCCTAGACACCATCCATGTCATGGACTAAGGAACACATACATGGCATGTGGTGTACAGCATTGGCCACACACAATAGTCACCCAGCTGACTGGATGGGGGATGCAATACCCACCGGTGTGGGCAAATGCAGTAACTACAGTCCTGAGCCACAATGCAAACCACTGGCATGTAGCCTGATGCCATGATATACCCATTGCCTACCCTTGTACAGCCTGCTGACACAGTTGACCACCACACACCTGTGTTGACATGCACCCATGCATGTCAGAACTGGCACTCTGTTTGTACATATGTGTGTTGTATGGTGCATATGTCCACATCCACACTCACTACACCCCCCAGGGCATACTGAATCATGCTGTCTGATGTTTGACATCTCCTCATACTCTTTGCCCATACTGCCTCCATATGACCCATGTGGTGCATGTTATACCTGCACATTGATGTGTTGTGGCAATCCCACAACTGATGAGTTGCACTCCTGGACCTGCCAAGTGTGTCAATGTGTGTGCATCCCTGTGTGAGTGTGCCTGTGTTGATGCTGGCACATGTTCATGCAGACAGGCACATGTACGATACCTACCGTATATCTACTGTATCCCTGTTGCAGATGTCACTCACCCTGACATATATGTTCTGAGTGCTCCACATCAAGTAACCCATGTGGTGCATCCAATAACTGCATTGAACTGTGATAGCACTACATAGTTGCCGGGAGTTTGATACCCTGTGCTGGTAGGTGTGTTACACAAACATGCTTTAGTTTTACCCTCCCACCCCTCCCTGACATGTATCTGCATCTGTCTGCCTTCCCCACTCCCTCTCTGGTGGATGTGGAGACCCACACCTGCCTTGCTTAGGCAGCCGTATGTGTATGTTACGTGATGCACATGCTCAGCTGATGGCCTCTGCATGAATTGCAGCCCTTCCCTAGCTGATTGCATGTGGAACAGCTGTGGTAACAATCCTATAGCCAATTGCATGGAAACACTCTCCAATACCTAGGAACATCATGGTGGTGTTGGGCCTTTGCAGTCACTGTGAGCAGGAACTAGATCTGATGTTTGGCAAATAGCATCCCAGATGGATTAGGGATTTACCTCTAACAATATACACTGTGGAAAGTGGGCAACCAACAGGCGAGGGATGTGCCTGACCTGACTAAAGACTGTAAGTGCTGCTATACTGCATTTGGAGTAATGTTGATTTAACAGTGTTTGTCTGGATATTCCCATCATACATGTCGCAATACCTCCCATGTCAGTTCCATGTATATAAGGAATCTCCATCTGCAGGGTCATCTGCAGACTGGGCAGTGTTGTGCCTAAGGTTTCATGTGTTAGCCACAGTGCATCAGTCTGTGGAATGCAGAAGTTAGTGTGAGGATTGCAGTCTGTAGATGGTGAAGGCAATGACAGTTACTGACTTCATATCCCTCATAGGACATATGTTGCAACAAACCCTGTTACAATGGAAATTATATGGGGTTATCACAGTAACATGTCTATACTGGCCCTGTGTATGTGCTGTCAGCCACACCTCTGTCAGCCTTTGTACAAATGGCGTGCATGAAGTGGTGCATATGTGCTGTACACCACAAATACTGTCATCATATCTGAAAACAAGCTAGTGATAAATCAGAGTGCTACACATGTCATGTACAGTAGTGGTTATATTTCATGCCATAAGCTGGACATTCTGTAGATGATTGTACAGTACTGAGGTCTGTGTAGTGATGGTGAATGTCGGCAGTGCATGTATTGTTAATATGTACCTCAGCCTGTGTACAGACTGTGGTGGATGTCATTGTTCTACCTCCCCCTCAGATGTTACATGCTGCCCCACTGTATGGTACCTTTTTGCGATAAATGTTTGTAGAGCCATACAAACAAACGTCCCACACCACAGACAGCCATCATGACAAACTGTGTAGCAGCCCAGAATATGTAGGGTCATTCTGTGAGTGACACATATGAGGATGGTGTAGATCAGATAGCCCAGATACTGTAATATTATGCCAGCTTACCATATGTTCACATTGGTTGTGGTCATGCACTGTCACACCGGTGTATCTTACCCTGTGCTGTGACATGGCTGTTGAGCCTGCTATATATGCAGGTACATGTGCATTACCCCATATGAGATGTAGGCCTGTGTTAAGCCAGACTGCCTGTAGCCTGCACAGTGCATTGTTACATGCCCAGCAGCTTAGTGTACTTAACCAGTGGGATGTTATGTGCAGATACTCACTAGATGTACTGCTGCTAGGCCTCCCTTAAATGTTATGGTTGTCAGACAGAGCAGTGGGATGCTGTACAGATGTATGTCAATATCTAGTGGGTGGTATGTGTCTATGGCACCCCTGTACCAGCGGTCATTATGTGTCAGGCCAGACAGGAGTGTGTGAATCCAACACCTATGGTGCCAAATGTATACCAGTAGTTATGTGTTATACCCATCTACATGGCTATCTACATCCATATTGTCAGGCCTGGTACACATGGGGTGCACTAAGGGGTTATATGTATACCTCTGGACTATACAGGGTGTGTCTGAAGTTCCACATATAGTGGCCAATATCTCTGCTGCACTCCACAGGGGCATTACATGTTAGTAGCAGTACCTTACAATGATTGTCTTAGGATGTCTATCAGTAGCCAATGGCACACATGTTATAAGCAGATGTCAGCATACACACACACCATGTCTGTGAAGACAATCCCAATGACAGTAGCAACAGTCTAGTAATATACCTGCTATATATAGCTGGCATCCCCTTGCTCTACTACTGTGGGACTGTAGGGTCTGGCATACGGCTACACTCCATGTCCAGGACATATAGTGGAAATATATGTACATATACTTATCCAGATAGCCATATATATATATATATATATAATTACACATGTGTACTACATTGAATTACCACTGTCATGGAAACCACCCATTATAGCTCCCTACAGCATGTGGCCATGGTCCCTTTACATTTCTTGTGTGATGGTCATACGTCCTGTGTGTGGGCATCAGTGATACAGGCAGCAGGTAGCAATACCTCTTACAGGAGAACCTGCACACCAGTGGACACATAAATGTAGGAGGTTCAGGAACTACAGACAGACTGTGGGTAGAGTTGTGTAATGCTTTGCATAGTAATGGTGTTACAGGGTGTGTGTGTGTGCACCTACTAGTATACCTTGGAATGCAGTCTGTCTGCATAGCTCACTACTGTGATCCTAACCTCTTGCTGGGCAGAGGTATGCCTATCATGTGTTGTCCGTCCACCACACAGGTCCTGTGTCACATATGACACTAGCAGTGTGTGTGTTGCGTGCTACCAGTAAATGGCTACATCCATGTCTATATCTAACTTCAATTCCCTAAGGGTATGTTGCAGATTATCTTGTAACACCAGCACCTTGCTTTGTGTATGGCAACAGTGTACCACATATATGCCTGTGTTCCAGCCTCTGTCTCCCATCTACATACCAAGCTGTGCACATATGTCATGTTGTTGGGGGTTGTTCTGTAGTGGGCTGTGAGTATATCACACTGCCATTGCTGCCATTAGTACACTGTTGTTGTATCCCCACACATACAGTGGGGCTGGGGCCATATATGTGTGGGCATCACCTACACAACACATGTGCGCCCTTATGCACTGCAGAGGCCAGTGTATGTAACAGTGGTATATGGTCTTGTATTATTGAGTCCAGGTGTGGAGTACCGTAAATGACCTAGGCTGTTAAAAATCTGGGGGTATCAGGGGTGAGCTGCCACAAGGTATGTGGATGTACAGTACCGTATACTCCACCTATACTGACATTACTTACATGACTTGGGGTACTACAAGCCTACTGCCTCCTGCAATACAGACTGTTCTGTGCATTATGCCTTGTTATGTTCCGGGTACAACCCATTTGATCACAAAACTTCTTTACATCCTACGGAGTTTGTACAGCGTGTAGATAGAGGCTGCTGAACTACACACCTGCAGTACATACTGTTGATTGTGTGGTACCCTGTGGCCCAGTCTGTCAGCACTATTGTATATTCTGAAGAGCTTGGCTTGGACTGCAACAGTTGTGAACCTTTCCAGACTACTGTATAAGTGTAACTGTTTCACAGTTGCAGTACTCCGTTTATATGGTTGTCAGTATTTGAACAGCTATATGATACGGCATATAGGACCATTATGGTACACAATTAAAGGAGTCCCATTTCTGCAAACCTGTGTGTGGTGTCTTTCCTATGACCTTTCTATGGGTATATGTTGCAGGCAATGATTGACATTAGTATGTGTAGCCCATACAGTGTCCAGTTGTTCAGGTGTTAACTGTAGGCATAGTGGCTGTTCCATATTGTGTGCACCTCCTACATATGTATCTTACTGTACATATATCTGCATGTGTATGTGTAGTCACACATATATATATATATATATATATATATATATATATATATATATCTGTATCTGCATATATGTGTCTGTGTATCTGTATTCTGGGAACGTTGACAGCTTCCACATATTACATGTCCTGTGGGAGGCAGACTGTACTTGGTAATGTATTGCAGGGTGCATGTGTTTGGCTGTGGGGGGATGCCTATCCGTACAAGATGTATAGTGTGCGGGGCCTCTCAACCCCATTAATGGTGCATGTGGACATAGGTGTATTTGTTAATCTGCAGTTGCTATCTACAGATGCATGGCCATATATACCTATATAAATATATTTATCTGCTAACAGATATAGAGGTATATGTGCATAGATAGTGATATATATGTATAAAGTGTTAGTTAAACAACATATATATCTGAATATATGTGTATCTATACATATATGGGTATGTTGTATCTGTTAAGGCTGCACTATAGTTACACACACAGACATCTAGATGTTGGTATATATTCTCTGTACTGTTGCATGACAGGACTGGCTGATATGTTTCTGAAACATTGAATATCTTTGTACCTGTCATGGCTTAGTGGTACATCGGTGTGCAGGGTCTGTGGTTTGAGCCTTGCAAGAGCTGTTTAATTTGTTGCTGGCCAGAACACGGCCTGTTGGATAGTGTGCGATTAAGGCACCGTAAAGCAGTTGTAAGCAGGTGTGTGTGTTCTGCCCAGCAACAAGATAAGCAGCTCCTGCAAGGCTTGTAACCAGGACCCCGCACATCATACACAAAGTAATTTACCACTAAGTCATGGCAGATATGCATAACCATGATATTTTCACATACATATCATCCAGCCCAGGTATACAACATTACAGGGAATGTATTCCACCATGTAGATGCATTTGTGTGTGTATATATATTCATCTTTAAATGGATATAACATATCTATATATGTAGATATAGGTATAGACATATCTATATACATATACATACATATATATATAAATAAAAGCCAATAAATACATATATACATAGATATGCATACAGCCATCGATATATATGTATATATCCACATGTCCATATATAGACAGCACTAGGAATGCATATATGTCAGCATATATATGGCTCACCTTTCAAAGGGAGAAATCCATGTGTCCGGAAGCTGGAAGGCCAAATGTATGTTCTCAACATTGCACAATCCTGCAATACATGCATCGAATGTGCAATGAGCGAATGTCACTATGCATTCACTCATTGCAAATTAGGCAATTTGGTTGCGGATGCCACTATAGTGGGGATGGGGAATAATTGCCTATCCCCATTGTAGTGCACACTAGGAGTTTGTATATCACAGTAGGGGGGTTCTGGGGGGCCAGCCCCCCAGAGGGGTGGGGGTGCAGGGAGTCATGCCCCCTGCCATTATGATATGTATTCCAACTTGCAGTTCGAGAGTCAGTGAAGGTGCCTTTAGAACTGCAGTTCTCTTAACTGTGTTGCTATAAGAAATGACAGCTTAGTCCTTTCGGTTTGCAGAAAGGGTCATTTGAAGGAATGATTGTCCCCCTGTTAAAGGTGAACACATATATATCAATATAGGTATATATGGACATACATCTGTAGATGGAACTGGGAACATAATCACAACATAGTCCACATGCACCATCGATGGGTTTGAGAGACTCAAACAACATACATCTGGCACGGATAGGTATCTCCCCCAGCCAAATACTTCTGGCCTGCAACACAATACCAACCTTAGCAGATCCCATAAGCAGGACCCTACACGATAAGGCCAGTACATGTTAACAGTACTCCATCCCACCAGTAGAATGCAAGGCTGACATTACTAACATATCATGCAGTACAGTCAAGTGACGTGTCATGCTTGGGAGAAACCCCTGGGCAGGTGCAGTAAGTAGCTGGGATCCCTCATACAATCCCATAGCCCTACACCTGACAATGAATTCACCAATGTTGGCAGGGACATCCACAAACCCACCATGTCAGCAGGGAACTACCACCCAGTAGCCTGATGACCTTGGTCTGCAGGGACATGGAACTTATCAGCAATGAACTCATGGCCAATGTCACTGGTTATCTCAACACACAGGACCCTACCAATGTTGGACTTGTCAAAGGCAGAGAATACAACCTGAACCTGGTATACATCCTTAACCCAATCATGACAAGTGTAGATGAGGGTTAGGAGGTGCACAATGCCTATGTAGATCATAGCAGGCTTTTGTACACCATCCAACTTGTAGGAATGTGTGTAGTTGTTATGGGATCTACCTCCATTCACAGAATATGTTTCCACCAGTACTGCTTGGCATATGCCAACATACCACAGGTGCTATCCCATGGGCATACAGTACTTCACAGGTCATAGATGTGTCAATGCCCTCCTCCACACTGTTGAGGTGTGCAGCACTACTGGGGTTGCTATAACTCACTGGGTGCGGCTGTTTTGCAGTTACTGTTTCATCTATCCCCCCACATAGCTCTCTGTAATACTGTACAGTGTATGCAATCAGGTTGTTAGTTGTTGTTTACACCATTCACAGTAGTTGAGTGCCTCACACCCTCCTAAGGGTAGAGCTATGCCACCGGCATTGGCACACACATGTTACTGAGGTGAGGCTTGCAGTAGAGTGGGGAGAGGGCATACCCCCTGCTGTTAGCATGTTCAATGTTATCCACATTGCAGACTGCATATATAGCACTGTGTGGTTGTGCCTATCCTGTCTTGGTGGGATTACATGTGCAACAGATGTGCTACCTGCATGGGGACATACCTCCATGTGTACAGTCCTGTACCTGTACGGCATCCTAACCAAAGGCACTGTGTGTTGTACCCAGCCAGGGCATGTGCACCACCCACTACACTGGTGTCCACTGTAGAAGGCCTGCTGACACCACTACACCCATCAGCCACAAGGCACATGGACAAACACAACACAATCAGAACAGATACTGGTGATAGTAATACAATATTGTTAATTACAGCTGTGATGCATCATGGCTGCACAGCTACACCTTCCAACATATTAGCATTACACTTTACTGCTGACAACATGCTATACATCATTCCATTGCTACACTGCTGTACAGTTACCCTGTGCATCAGAAACATGTTAGCCTGTCCCTGCATTAATGTTACGGATGTCAGGGAGTGACACAGGTATCATCATACAATTGAAAACGTGTGTGTGTGTGTGTGTGTGTGTGTGTGTGTGTGTGTGTGTGTGTGTGTGTGTGTGTGTGTGTGTGTGTGTGTGTGTGTGTGTGTGTGAGGGGGCTGAGTATTGTTATGGGCCACTGGTGATGTCGTGTGTGCAGGTATGGGGTTGCCCTAGGTTCGTTTTTTATGTGTGTGTGTCTGCATGCACACAGTTCCTCCATGTGGCTGCCCTATACAGGGAATTGTGGGGCAGCTGCAGACTGTACCTGGCAGGGTTTGCAGTTCACCATTTCTGGCCATGGACACAGGACCTGTGCCTGGTAGGGGTGCTACAGGCAGTATCAGGTACAGAGCCAGACTGAGTACTGTACCCCGAGTTTGACAGATGCCCACTGGATCCAGGTCCCTTTTGGGACTGGCCAGGGCCACGTGCACGTGGTCTGCTATGAAGGGCTGTGGACAGCCCCCCCACAGTGCTGGGGCTGGTACTGCCACTACGAGAGTGGCTGTGACTGGTCAGACGTCCACGGTGACCTCCAAATGCTGGTGTTACTGGCATATGTCCATGTGGCCGTCGCAACCGTCCCACCCTGTCCTGATGCATGGACATGACATTGTTGATGAATTCCAATATCTCACCCCACCTTCTATCCATGACCTCTGTGTAATTATGGATGGCACCTGCTAGGTCACAGATGCTGTCAGTTACAGAGGTGTGAGGAGCCCTCTGAGCCCTTAGACCCTGGTGTGATGAGCCCTCTGAGCCCTTAGACCCTGCCTGGTGTACTGTTCCATTCGTGCCTGTGCCTCCATGACAATCTGGAACATGCGTGTGATTGACATAGATGTGGCACATCTGCCAGGGGCATGATGACCAGCAGTGCTCCTACGAGCACCCCTACACATCTGCCTATGTGATACCCCTCCAGACATCTGGCTATGGCTGCTGTGTCCTGACACACGTGCCATAGATACCACACTGTCCTGGCCCATGCCAACCGTAGGCTGTCCCTCAGCTAGGGCCAATGGTGATGAGGTGTGTACAGGCAGTGTGACTGGGTGCATGGATGGTGTGGATACATGTGGGTTGTCAATTGGTGGCCCAACAGCAGCCCCTGATGACCCTTCATGTGCCTCAACACACCTATCATCATGGTCACTGTCTGTATCAGTGACATCAGATTCCCTGCAGGGGGGACCCAGCCCCACCTCGCCACCTGTGAGGGGAAAACAGGGAACAGACTGTAAGACCTGTACAACACACACACACACACACACACACACACACACACACACACACACACACACACACACACACACACACACACATATGCAGGCATGGCCACACACACAGACATACACACATGCAGCCGACATACATGGCAACCCATACACTCCACCAAACAGCACCTACAGACTGCTCCCACAACCCCATAACACACACAATAGCAGGCAATGGTGCAATACAGTATCACACACATACCTGCAATTACACACATGTCAGCATGCAGGACATGTGGGGCTCAACAGCATGCAGTGCAACTGTAGTCAATCCCAGTTACCAACATTATACACGGCTGTGATGCAAGGCTTATGTTTGTAGGTGATGGCCCAACCCCTGGAACCCACTGCACCCATGTCCACAGCATTGCTGTGCATCTGTTCAGTACCCTGGCATGTACTGTGCACCATATCTCACGGGTGTACACACCATTTCAGGATGTGTCTGTCAGGTGTATTTCTGCTGCTGCTCACAGCCTCTGTGTGTTCCTGGATCACATGTGGACACGTGTTTAGTGAATGCTTGATGTGTATTCACATATGTCATCATCAGTGGTGCATGTATGAGTGGTAGACTTTCATTAGACCAACCACAGACACAATGTACTGTACCTATGGTGAGTGTAGAGACCATTATTGACCATGATTGGGCCCTGGCTGATGTTGCCTGTGGTACACATAGGTTCATAGGTGAGTACTGGTCTATTGGTCCTGGGGCTGACATAAGCCTAGCCACAGGGGTGCCCAGCCATGCACCAGCCACTAATGTTATTCCCCTGTGCCCCTGTCAGGCTGTGGCACAGATATGTTACCCAGGGCGTATTCCCCATTCCCCATCCAATTGCCAAGTGCTTCTGTCAAGAGGTCCAATGAGTAGCATTGCCTGACATGTATGGGTAGTCCAGAGAGTGTGGGGATTCCCCAGGACAGGGCCCTATCCCTCCAGTATGTTCTGTGTAATGCGTTGATTAGGTTTAGGACCCTGGAGCATGTGTTAGCAGAGGGAGTGGGATGTCATTATATGTAGCATATTCAACTGCTCTGTGTATGACATAGCTGTGTATGTTGGGCAGATGTCAGCTGTACCTGGGCAATGTGCACTGGAGTGTAGCCAAAGTTGTCCGAGATGGGCTGTGTATTGCATGTGTTTGAGGCTGGTAATCCCATTAGTGAGGTGTGCGCTGTGTCAGTGCACATGTACAGTATGCATTATGGGTAGGTGTGTTAGATGTGTACATGGCCTACACCTTAGTTATGACATGCACAGTGACTTGCCAAGCATAACCTTAAACCATACTCTCTGGCATCTGGCCGCTGCCTTACTGGTATCCCAGAGGTACCTACATTGAGATGGGATAGAGTTGATGTCAGTGGCCACACCTGTGGCATTGCTACAGGGTGGCTACAATATTACAGTAGAACAACAGCTGAAGTCCACAGTACTGCAGTTTATGCATTACTGCTTATCTGTACTACACAGCAACATACCCCACATCTTGCATATGCATGGTCTACCTGTACAGATTCATATACTACAGTAGTCTACTGATATGCCCTGGAACCTTACCTTGCATCTCAGTGTGTGGTGTGTGAGTAGCACCTACCTCCATGACTATATATGTCTGGAGCTCTTGTGGGTGGGCAGGTGCTACCAGGCTGCTGAGCAACTCCTCCACTCTGGTGAGGGGTGGATGGATGTTATGGCCCTCCCCCGTTGCACGGTGGTCACCCTGCATGGCAGCGGCACGACGACGTACTTGCCGGAGCAGGTCACTACAATGGTGGTGGACCTGATCATAAGTATGGATGTGCATCCCCACCTCATTCACCCTGCGGACCACATCAGTCAACATGGCTGTTCTCTCCTGCTGGTCCATGCTTGTCCGTGAGAACAACAGCTGATAGTTGTGGATGATGCTGGTGATGATGTTCTCCTCCTCAGTGGCACTGTAGGCGGGTTTCCTCGGGTGTGCCATACTCCCTGAAAGACATAATGATGGAAATATGTCCGAGCAACTCATGTCAAGTTTATCATAATACAATACACATATCAGTCTCCCGCCAACATATCAGCTGCAATATAATGTTTACACTACGCTAGTGTTATGTGTCCGGAATGTGTACCATTGGGCCATATATTGTATTGTACAACACTTTCTGCTATGTGGTTATAGACATGCTCCCTGTGGGGACACTAGAGTTGCAGGGCTGTTACAGGGTATTTCACCTGTATGCCATTGTCACTGCCACTATTTTTCCACATATGCATGGGGTAGGCCTGCAATGTGTTTGCTACACATCTGCCATTCTGTAGTATTGGGGATATCTATGCATGCTGTTTGGACATGTTCTTGGATTGTGTCGACTATTACAGCCCACATATGTTCCATGACAGTTATACACTAGTATGCGTAGGGGTTATTTGCCAGCAGGAACACCACTCCAACTTAATATGCACATGTTACCAGTCCACATCACATTTGTGGCCCACCATGGAACCTCATTATCTACTGTTCCATCACTACCTTCATGTGGAACCACCTCAGGGGATGGTGTCCTCCCCATGGAACACACACAGACATGTGTCTGTCACCCAGTTAGGTCGCGAGAATTGTGCATAGGGAGCTCCACAGATACATGGGGTATGTGCTACATCACCTGGAGGCATGCAGTGCACATACACAAGGTTCAACATGCATGTCCCTCCTGCCCAGCACACAGCCCAGGCACCTTTATGTCCATGTAGATACTGTCGTAACTGTCCATGGGTGGACACCATGTTCCCTTTGTTCCCATGTGGGGACTCAATGGCCTCCACATTCCTAATGTAACTACCAGTCCACTGTGTTTAACCACCACATGTGTCATATACTAGTCCTGTATGCTGTCTTGTTTGTCACCCAACCAGACCTACATACCAATATGTACCTACCCTTCACCAACATATATATCCCACCATCTCATACAATTGCAATTTGTTCCCAACATGGGTTACACACCTCACTCCACACTCCATCTTGCAGCCATGTACTGGTGTGTAGGTATGCTGTGTATTGATGTGTGATGTTGTCTCACACATGTCATGGCAGGGGAAATGTATTGACATGTATATATCTATATATATATATATATATATATATATATATATATATAGATATATATGTATATATATAGACACACACACACACACACACACACATATATATATATATATATATATATATATATATATATATATATATATATATATATGTATGTCTATATACATATGTGCATATATGTGTAGATATCTTTTCGTGTTTATATACCTATATGAATGTATAGCTGTCCGAGGTTCTGTACACATACACAGCTGTGAATATGTATCACACATATATGTATCTGTATGTGGGGTGCATATGACCATCTGGTCCATACCCATGTACCCCCTGTACTTCACAGCTGAACTGTTCAGCCTTGCTGCAGCACAGACAGGTTTCACATGTGAACACAGACTAACATTATGGGGGTATATATGGTGACAAACCTTAGATAAGCATATTATACTGCTATGGCAGTTGGGCATGCTATGCTACACTTTAACATGACTGTCCTGCAGGTGGTGTGGTCTCTCACCCATGTGTCCATCATGGCAGTATTAATGCCCCCACCGGCCATTGGCCACAGTAATTTACAGGACACAGATATCATGGGTCACATCTTTGCCATTCACTGCTGGTCTGTACATTTAACAGTTATGTCCCATTGCCCACAGGGACTGACACTACTGCCCAGTGCAGTTGTTGAGCACAAGATCATTACAGGAACAAGTACTGATGGCACATAAACATCCTTTCACAGTATACATCCTATTATTCTATTTCATATACTACATGCCAGTAAATGCATATCTTGCTTTTTTCCCACTTTCTGAAATTTAAAAAACTTCAGTTACAGATTTGCTGTTCTGAACTGTTTGTACATTTCTTGGAGGCCAGTGCTTGCTTGGGCTAAAGGGAAGTCTCTGTGTTCATCAGTGGCAGTGATTAACACTGAACAGCCTGCCTGCCCCTGTAGGAGTGGTTACTGCCTAGAAACTGTAGCTTTATTGGTCATTTTGGGTCAATTCCAAACTCCTTGATCTCTCGCTCTTAAAACCCTGCTGCCTCATGGTTTTGGTGTCTTTCCAGGCTTGATAGTTGTTGCTGAATCACCTACAAAGGGAAGAAAACACTGAGAGAAGAAAGGAGCCACTTTTGAGTTTTTAAGTATTTTCTTCTGATTTTTTGTTTAAAATTTATGCTTTGCCGCCTACTTTTTGGCATTTTCCGGCTTGCTAAAGTTGATATCTGTATTAGAAACAGTATTTAGAACACATCTAGAGCCTGTTTACTGCATTTCCTGTGTTGCACTTAATTTAAAATCTTTTTTTTCTTAAAATTGCATTTTACCTGACTCTGGCCTAGCACTCAAGTGTGGGGTCATTTTTTGCACTGTTCTGACTATTTTGCTACTTGTGTATCTCTGCTACCTTTAAACTAAAACAAAAAAAAACAAAAAAATCTTGCTTTTTCCCCACTTTCTGAAATTTAAAAAAGTTCAGTTACAGATTTGTTGCTATGTTTGTAAGTTTCTTGGAGGCCAGTGCTTGCTTGGGCTAAAGGGAAGTCTCTGTGTTCATCAGTGGCAGTGATTAACACTGAACAGCCTGCCTGCCCCTGTAGGATTGGTTACTGCCTAGAAACTGTAGTTTTATTGGCCAATTTGGGTCAATTCCAAACTCCTTGATCTCTCTCTCTCTTAAAACCCTGCTGCTTCATGGTTTTGGCATCTTTCCAGGCTTGATAGTTGTTGCTGAAGCACCTACCAAGGGGCAAAAACGCTGAGAGAAGAAAGGAGCCACTTTTGAGTTTTTAAGTATTTCCTTCTGTTTTTTGTTTAAAATTTCTGCTTTGCCGCCTACTTTTCAGCATTTTCCAACTTGCTAAAGTTGATATCTGTATTAGAAACAGTATTCAGAACACACCTAGAGCCTGTTTACTGCATTTCCTGTGTTGCACTTAATTTAAAATCGTTTTTTTTTCTTAAAATTGCATTTTACCTGACTCTGGCCTAGCACTCAAGTGTGGGGTCATTTATTGCACTGTTCTGACTATTTTGCTACTTGTGTATCTCTGCTACCTTTAAACTAAAACAAAACAAAAAAAAATCTTGCTTTTTTCCCACTTTCTGAAATTTAAAAAAGTTCAGTTACAGATTTCCTGTTCTGAACTGTTTGTAAGTTTCTTGGAGGCCAGTGCTTGCTTGGGCTAAAGGGAAGTCTCTGTGTTCATCAGTGGCAGTGATTAACACTGAGCAGCCTGCCTGTCCCTGTAGGAGTGGTTACTGCCTAGAAGCTGTAGTTTTATTGGCCATTTTGGGTCAGTTCTAAACTCCTTGATCTCTCTCTCTTAAAACCCTGTTGCCTCGTGGTTTTGGCATCTTTCCAGGCTTGATAGTTGCTGCTGAAGCACCTACCAAGGGGAGAAAATGCTGAGAGAAGAAAGGAGCCACTTTTGAGTTTTTAAGTATTTCCTTCTGATTTTTTGTTTAAAATTTCTGCTTTGTCACCTACGTTTCAGCATTTTCCGGCTTGCTAAAGTTGATATCTGTATTAAAAACAGTATTTAGAACACATCTAGAGCCTGTTTACTGCATTTCCTGTGTTGCACTTAATTTAAAATCGTTTTTTTCTTAAAATTGTATTTTACCTGACTGTGGCCTAGCACTCAAGTGTGGGGTCATTTATTTCACTGTTCTGACTATTTTGCTACTTGTGTATCTCTGCTACCTTTAAACTAAAACAAAAAAAAACAAAAAAAAATCTTGCTTTTTTCCCACTTTCTGAAATTTAAAAAAGTTCAGTTACAGATTTGCTGTTCTGAACTGTTTGTAAGTTTCTTGGAGGCCAGTGCTTGCTTGGGCTAAAGGGAAGTCTCTTTGTTCATCAGTGGCAGTGATTAACACTGAACAGCCTGCCTGCCCCTGTACGAGTGGTTACTGCCTAGAAACGTTTTGGGCTAATTCCCAGCTCTTTCAAGTTCCCTGCCTTAAAACCCACTTTTGCAGGATTTTGCGCAGAGCGCAGCATCGGGCAGCGCAACTTAAATGGGTTTAAACTATTCCCGGCTCCACAAAGTCTGCTCTTCACTTTTTCCTTTAGAACTGTTCTAAATCTCAAAGTAAGCACTCTATTTTCATTCTAAAGCCCTGCCCTTGATCTTATAAGTAATCTTATAAGTAAACACTAACTAAAGCACTACACCCTCTTATACTCCTTATAAGTACTTGGCTCCCTATTGGTCCTTTCTGATCAGTCAAAAAACTGTTCCTTATACTGTTCTGGCATGTCCAATAGTCACTTCCGGGTTTACTCTCCAGTCCAGCTGGTGAATCTGGGTATCTTGAGGCAATGTTACAACTGCCTTATGTACACAGACCACCCTCTCCTCCTCCCATCAAACTCAAATATATGTGAGAGATGCAACTATATAGCCAAAATGAAGGCTGAGCTCTCTCAACCCAGCACTAGCACAGTCAGTCAGGAGGAGAAGGTAACCACACACACCACTATTCCAGTCACACATAGACCTATCACATCAGAAAACCAAACACATAAACACACAAAAACATACTTGGAGGCTCTAAATAAAAATCTGCCAAAGCAGCAGGGACCTCCAAAGCAGACATCCAAGCAACCGCTACCCCGCAACAATAACCACGTATCACATATTTCACAAAGTCAGTGTGCCACACAGCCACAGGCTTTAAGGCTAAACAACACACCTAACACACTTGTAACAGGGCACTCTACTGTCAGACACACTGACGTCCCTCTCACCAGACTGAACAAGGAGGAGGTCACTGTAAGCTGCCTGTCGGGTGCCAGGATCCGCCACATAACACAAGCACTCAGGTCACTCCAAAGCAAGTACAAATATGACTCCGTCATTGTCCATGCTGGTGTGAATGACCTGAGACGTACCTCCCTGGACTACATGAAAAGAGACATAGAGGAGCTCTCTGATCATGTAGCCCAGATCGGTATGACCCTGACCTTGAGTAGCATCTTGCCCTCACCAAGAATGAAGCCACAGTATAAAGACAAAATGATAAATTTTAACAAATGGCTAAAGTATTGGTGTCATTCTAAGGGGATTCAGTGTCTGTCAGCCTGGAATGACATGCTTGACAAGCCACGTTGCTTCGCTAGGGACGTCTTGCACTTGTCACCAGTGGACACATGTGCAAAATGGACAGCTATGTGTGGGTTGTGATTTTTTTTGTGGAACCAGATTGCCATTTTTTTCAGGTGAGAGTGGGATGTTGGGGAGGGGTAGTAGGTATATTTGGGGAGATAGGCTGGGTAGGTTAACAGACAAGACACACAATATGCATACAGGGCCAGTATATGACACATGTGGGGGGTAAACACCTTGGACGGGGAGGGGTGTTTGGAAGTCGCAAGCCCATGAGCCCCTAACTGGAAACAGTGGGACTGAGATCCTACCCATGGACAGTCACCACTGCACCTTCATGGCCCCGAAGGTGGCTGTGCTGGGGGCTGTGTAGGAGGGGCAGGCTCACCCATTAATAGCACCATTCAGCTCTCAAGCTGGCGTAGCTGCTCTCGATACTCCAGATCGAGCTCCTTATGCACCACGGCCCAGACCTGTTGATGGGTGACAGGTTCTCCTCAGCGCCCGCTCCAAGGGGGGGGTGAGCCCTATCCCCTGCAGCGGTTCCACCCAAAGGTGCTGCAGGACCCACGGAGGAGGAGGTCCCAGGCTGGGCCCCAGATGTGCTGGTGCCTGGTGCCATGGCCAGCTGAGGTGGGACTGGTGGATCCGCTGGGACCGGCCTTCCCATACGAGCTGCGTTGTCACAGGATTATGACAGATATGGGTTAATAGCAGTCTGCAGCATTCAGGATTAGTTATAACAGCATGCATAGGTATTCTCATTAACCCAACACACCAGATTTAACACAGTTGCAGAGCAGGCAGAACACATGCATATATGGAACAACAGTGGTCATTACAGGTGCATGCAGGTTTCATTGATGGCAAGAGGCCACCAATATGGGTGTATTTTCACATGGCACATGCATAGAAACAAATGTGAATATTTTTACACCATTAGGACATATGTCCCAACAAAAGTGTGGAGTGTACTCATACCAGTTGAGGAGTGTCATTGGGTTATTATGCACATATGGTAGGGGTGAGAGAGAGACTTCAATTAACAACTAATGTATCCTTGTTGTTTACACAACATTCTTATTCACTGCAGTGGTCCTTCCCTTACATGTATTATTACACTACATAATGGCCTTATATTGTACACTGGTATGTTTATAAGTTATTATATACGTGACCTGCATCTACATACAGGCGTGATAGGCTGCAGGTGTTAATGCAACATATGTTGAGTATTGCTGACATACACTTTGGATGAGCTGCTAGAATGACAGGTTTGTTTCCATATACATTCTCTGACTATGTACTCATTTGAATATCAGTTATATGTCATTGACAGCTGCCTAGATTTCTTAGAACATCACACTGGATTTTCAGGGGAACAGGGTACCAAGCTGGTGATATGGGCCATCTATCTGGACATGCTGGACAGATTGGAGCAGTTGTGGGGTATGAATATGCATACAACTTACATTTTGAACATTCTAGCAAAATCTGTACTGTTGTTGGGTGTAAGTATGCATACAGCTTTCTATCTGGACATTGTATCACAATCTGTACAGTTGTGGGGTATGATTATGCATACATCTTAATAGCACTCCCAGGATTCAGACCCCTGCTGTGTGTGACAAATTATTATAGCTAACATCACTGTACACTGTGCTATCAGGGAATTGATGTAAAGCTTTCAAGTGTTTTCTATCTAAGTCTCCCTAACTTGTACAATATAACTGACCTCCTGGCACTTCCAACATTGTTATGCAGGTCTTCATGCCCATTTTATCTGCATACCACGGTGTGGGTGACACTGCTTAAGATACAACATTACTATTTATAGTACGGAACAGATTGCCAACATATGAGAAAAGAGTAAACAGAAGCACTCCAGGGGTTATACCTTTAGTCACAGACTATTACACATTTATTTCTACTGGTTCAACACTTTCTAAGGCTCTTACATTTATTTGTTATGACAGTACATGCAGACTGATTACTAACCTACCTCGCGACGCAGCCTTTGCAGCCTAGCATCATGGGCTTGCTGGTTCGCAGCCCACTCATCTGCAGCTGTCAGAGGAATGCAGTGATATTTAGCCATACCTATCCATAGTATACACAAGCTAGACAATTATTTACTACTTAGTAGAATGAGTGCTTATTCAGTCCTGGGGCACTGGCCATCTGACAAGACTCCTGGATCCACTGTTCCAGTACATCCCCCCTTTGCCGCTTCAGGTCAGCATGGTGGTGCCTGACCTGCTCACCAGTCCGTGAGATACCTGTGGCAATGGTGAAGTCACAGGCGAGACTGTCCCAGGCCTCCATTTTTATACTTTGAGCCCTAGTACTGACCCTGCAGTAGTCTCTGATCATGGTGTTTTACCAGGAGCCATACCATGATTTTTGACTCCTGGATGCCCCAGTGCTGCGCTCTAAATCGAGTTCCTTCACCCACACCAACCATTCTGCCTGCAGTAGGAAGCTGCAACCAGTTATGGGTAGTATTCCCAGCTGTGGGGTTTAAATATGGACATTTTCCCACACTTCCCTGTGATTGGCCAGTTTTGAAAAGGCTAAGCTATGGGCAGACCTGCTTACATGAGGATGGCATTGCTTAAAGAGTTATACCACTAGGCAGATTGAATTGGCTCACCTACACATTGCTTACACTTACTAAGTTGAGCTGTGCTGCAGTTAGCATTGCTTAATGGTTAATTAGCACCATGTTTGCCATTTGCAATGATTTATTCTTCATTACAGGTTATATGTGTCTGGTATCTGTGATTCATGTGTACATACACTGTATACAATAACACCTCCAATCTATGCTTACTGCAGTACTCCAGTTCACATATTTATGTTCTGTGGCAGGTTATCCAACATCACACTGTACATAGATGCAGTTCACATGTTTGGTTTGATTTTTCTGTGGTGAGTCTTAGTTTGCTGATACCTCATACATATCTATTGCTATGATGGATTGGTGGTTAACTACTGTGACTATAGTGTCCAGGGTCCTGAGTTTGAGCCTTGCAGAGGTGGTTTATTTTGTTGCTGGGTAGAACATGGCCCATTGAATCCAGAGTGATTAAGGCACTTTAAAGCAGTTGTAAGTGGGTATGAGGGGGGTTGCGCGACGGTCAGCACTTTTAACCTCCGGATACAGTTTCTTACACTCAGTTAGCTTCTACTTTGCTTAATCTGTATAGGCAATGCTTACCCCCGTGTAAACGCACTTAGACACGCTTACTACTGCTTATTTGTGCTTAAACCTGCTTACTAGTGCCTTATTCGTTATGACACTAACACTTCACATCTGCATTTCATGCAGTGCTCCAGTTCACAATTAAATGTTATGTAAGTTATACAGCATAAAGATATAAATATCTGTTCAT
Organism: Protopterus annectens; assembly: GCF_019279795.1. Classification (NCBI taxonomy): domain Eukaryota; kingdom Metazoa; phylum Chordata; order Ceratodontiformes; family Protopteridae; genus Protopterus; species Protopterus annectens. The sequence goes on along the minus strand of NC_056727.1, from coordinate 570,776,318 downwards.
ATACAGTTTTCACATGGAAAATGATATGTGCTGCAGTGGGACTCAAACCAGGAATGCCTGTTCATTAGGCAGATACTCTTACCACTACACTATTGCTCTGCTGCTTCATTTGCATATATATTCCTTGTTATCTGCTTCAACCTTTTCAGCTGCTTTAACCATACCTAAGCGATGGGCAAACCCACACACCTACGGATAGCTGTATTCGGGGTTTAAAAAAATAAATACAAGGGTTTCTTCATTTTTTTCAATGTACTGTTGATGTTGAACACATGGGGATTGTTGGAGATATGCAGACACCTATGAGCAGTTTCGCTCATTTATTTACACTTTCTTCTGCTGTACTTTGCAGGGGCATATTTATTCTGAGAGCTCTGCTCTCAGACATGCCCCCTGCACTCGTCCACACTCAGTGTAAGATTTGGAGCTCTGGCAGCGTGCCTTCATTATTATGCATGGCATGCTGCCATCCCCCTATTCAACTGCCGCTTACGTGCAGGACTAGTTTAGTCCTGCAAGGCATATTAGTGAATTCAGGGGTTTATGTTTTTCAGTAATCATACTAGTGTGTAGTTTTGGAAAAAAAAATCTATAGACAAAGAGAACTGCCAAGGACAAATATCACTTTTATAAAGTATACAGATTATAACAAATGTTTCTGAAAAAGGATTTAGTCATTAATTGTACCATTGATGCTACAAAAAGATCAAATGATTTGCTTCAAGTTTTCTCCATTATAAAAGATCATGTCCACACAAGTCAACTGCAAATTAACTCATCAACAAGCTAACCCAAGAGATCAGTAACTGAGAAATGTAATGCATGCTAATCTGCCATATATACTAATCTAATGAATTTACCTTATTGACCACTTGCTAGACCAAAATTGGTTGACTTATGTTTTTCCACTCCAAATCTAATCCTGAACTATCTTACCTACTTATCTGAAAATCTTATCTATAGTTATTCAAGATATTAACTCTTGCAATTATTTGCTGTTTTGATAGGTTTCAAATGCAATTATACAACTGTATTTTTTCACTGCTACCTTTTGTTTTTCTCCTTTTTCCTTACTTCATATGAGTATGTCTTCAAACATTTTTGTATACATTATTGTACTCTATTACTAGTTAAGTTTTTTTAGGCTAAGGTTATGTGTACCCATTCTATATTATTTTATTTCTTGACATTTTTGTTTGTCATGTTAATTGTTGGAGCTTTTCTCCCTGGGCCTCTACTGAAAAGGGGCTAATTATTCTCAGCTCAGTGGCCAATCCCGATAAACAAATATAAAATAAATAAAGTACTCTGTGATGCTTTTCTCCCAAGCAAGACAAAAGAATGACCAGTAGCATTAAACTCTACTGAAATCCATAATGGGTGAGACTGTAAATCCAAGTTATGTGATAGTGATGTTAAGTGGTTTAACAGTCTAAGACAGAATGCTTTATCTTGCTACTAAAATGAAGAATTTGCATTAATTTGTTGATTTGCCCTGTAGCACTGCCAGTAGTAAGGTTGCTATATGCTTAGATGGGCTGTGGAGCCATTCTGAGATGGAGTGTCATGTTACAGTATTCGAATTTTGCTTTACATAGAAGATGCACAACTCAGTTATTGCAAAGAAAATTGTGAAGCTCCATATAGTTGCAAAAACTAACTTCATAACCTCTGATATAAATTATCTGTTTTACTAGGAGTGCACTGTTGTTCTTTAAAGCATGCATTATGACAGTCATAACCAAAATCATCAATATCCACAACAGCAAATTAACACAATTAATAGCGACACAGTAAATATACTTTTTAAAGATTTATTCGTGTGGCATAAAATACCATACAATTCATACCTTTCCAGCGTTCATAAATAAAGTAGACTGACATCAGCTGTCAGGAAAATATAAATAACAAAAAAAGAAAAGTGGCACTTATCCTCAGATGTAAAAATAGCATCTGAGTAGTTCAGAAAAGTAAGCAAAAATCTCCCCGAGACTCTTTCACAATCTGCAGAAGAGCCACCGAATCTAGCATTAAATACTGGTTATACCTAACATACAGCAACTGATGAGACATTTCTAAAAACATAGTTACTTCAGTTAACCCTCTTACCAAACACCTATGGCTAATACTCACCAACCCACCAACTAAAATATATACCTAAAGTAAACTCTGAGTGCCCAACCTACATCTCAGCCTCTCAACACAAAAATATGGACAGAGCCTAAGACAATAAGGGGACAAAGGCTGAAAAATAGGGACACATTTTAAATATTCACCTTATAAACTCAGACATTTGCTAAAATAACAGGGTTTGCATTAGCATGCATTTTATGAAGGATACAAAAATCTGAAACTCAAATGTATGTCATCATTTTGTGACTTCAATCCACAGTGATTTGCCAAAAGACAAAAGTTATGAGGAAGAGACCAAATATATGAGGCAAAATTCAGGAAAGTTGAGAAGTATGGCACTGCTCAGATAATGACCATTGGCTTTAACCTAGCATTAATCCTGCAGATAAAAAAGTTTTAAAAATGATAATATTAGAAGAAAAATTGCCATATAGTCATTCATTTACAAATGATAATTACACACCCCAGTCAATTACTGCTAACCTAAGACACATCCCAACTCTCCAAAAAACATAAAAGGTAACTATAGAAGTTCCTACACTTAAACACATTTAGAGAAAATACAGTAATAATTAGTACACATGCCCTGGGAATCATTAATGCCTACACTAAGTGAACACTAAGTGTGCACCATTCTGAGTGAATAGACAACACAAGCATAACTCACACCTTCTTCCTTTTGATTTTAGTTTTCCTACTGATTTTCTTGCAGCCTTAAATATCAAGGGAGGATTCATAAAGGTTACCACAAAGTATAGACTACATGTACACTTACTGTAATCTTTCTGAGTGACTCAAAACATTTCATTCAACATAGACAGACTTGTGATAATACACTTACTCTTGATACCTTGATGACCCTTTCTAGCCAAAGTAGAAATCCAATATATAGGTTCATAGGTTCATAGGTTGGTGAGATACATCCCGAATGTCTTTCTAACCACTTTAGCAATGTGCCATGTCAACCTGGGTCCCCAGGTCCCTGATAACCTCCACTATGCCCTTCTAGTTGATGTTTCTAAAGCTTCGATAGGTTAAATTTAAATTTCTTACTTTCAGCTATGCCCCATTTTGGTATACCTCCAAGTTTTATCCAACTCATTGAAATTCTATATTCCAACTCTTACACCTTTTTAAAGATTAATTGGATGAGCTCCTCTGAAGCTGATATAAAAAATGGAACTAGACAAGGCTGCCCAATGTCCCCCTATTTATTTAACTTATACATTGAACCTCTGCTTTTGCTTCTGTCACAGAAAACCTTCCACCACATCCCTATCCTTTATAACACCAAGATTACCATGTCTGCATTTGCTGATGACTTAAACATATACTTTATACTGCCCTCCTCAGATCTCAAGAAAATCCTGTCATCTATTGATTTTTTTTCTCGAGATTTGCTGACTATAAGCTTAACCCAGAGAAATCCTTAATCTTTCCTGTCAATCATGCGCATCAGTTAAGCATTTAAGTTAAAACACTCCTTCAAATACATAGGAATCTATTTCCATGAATATATTAAAATGTTTTATCAAAGCAATATTGTGAAACTCTAGTCCACTATACAACAAGACCTTCTTAGATGGAATACACTTCATCTCTCTCTTTTATCAAAAGTGGCCACTATCAAAATGAACATTCTTACAAGACTGTTATATGTTTTCAATGACTCTAATCTTCACGTCTACAATATATATATTTTTTAAAGCACCCAACTCGTCTTTATCAAAATTCATTTGGTTACCAAAGTCAGTCAGAATAGCATACAAACAATTAATCAATCTTAAAGAGAAAGGAGGTCTTGGACTGCCTGACTTTGTACTCTACTATGACATAATTAACAGTAGTAGATTAGCACAATTTTTGAATATAACACAAGCAATAAGACATGGGCTCTGACCTGGGTGAAACTATTCTATAACTATATTCAAACCTGTAATATCAAGTTTAGAGCTATTCCATTTCTTAATGAGCAAAACTTGGTAAATATTAAACTGCATACCTCTATAAAGAGCAAATTATGCAATGACCCCCCCCCCTTAATATTCCAAAACTTGCACGCTGATTGGTCAGCGTGCCCATTGTATATACTAATGAAAAAAAGGTCCAGTCACACAGAATTTTTCCTTAGTACACTTTTTTTGTGTGTGTTGGACAGCAACAGAGAACGGAAGAGCTCCGTTGCTGTTATCTCGCTATGTTAAAAGAGTTTAACATAGCGAGATATCTTAAAAAAAAGCAATGGAGCGCTTCCTTTCTCCATTGCTTTTTTTTAAATCTGTCTCACTATGTTAACTGTTTTAACACACAGCTCTGATGTACTGCGTAACCATATGCATGCGCAGTACATCAGAACTGCTGCAAAATACTGGACAGCTGCAGAAGGCAGCAAGGAGGCATTTAAAAAAAGTAAGTATTTTTTTTCTTAAATAATGTCATTGTATAATAGCAATAACCTACTTCTGGGTGTGGGTAATGCAGGATTTACCCAAGGTTGTTTTTGTTTGGCCACTCGGGCTTTGCTCTCGTGACCAAATCACACCAACTGTGGGTAAATCCAGCATTACCCACACCCAGGCGTGGGTTATTGCTTAAATAATCACTATACAAAAACTCTTCAACCCACTCAAGCTAACCAGTGCCTTCAATAAATAAATAAATAAATAAAATAAAGTGTGTGGTGTGGACGAATTACCATTGTGGGGCTAGCCATCCGGCAGTATAAATTTTGTCTCTAGATGATTGCTAGTGCTGAAGTGGCACCCGACCCCATATTCAAAAATGGATAAAGGGGGTTGTGGATGGATGGATTTCTGCTGTCAGCACATTGTGGAATTTTAATTTATTTCTCCTATTTAGATTAATGTATAACAGTTAATGCTCAGCTTACAGCTATTGTACTTTAAAAAGTGACAGCAATTAACAAAATTGAAAAGTTGCAATTAAAATCAGATAAACAGCAAGCATAACATCATAACTAAGAGTTAGCTTTATTGCAAAGAGGCTCATGCTTAAAATCATACTCTTCTGAGCTACTCTTTTTTGTAATGCTGAGCATTTTATTTGATTTAGCAAGCCAGCATTTCATGTCAACTAACTGACCTCTTGACATGAGGAATGTCACAAAATAATGTTTATTTACTTTTTTAAGTTATCTTGCAAGTCTAAACATCTGTTATATGACAACAGCTACATATCAGGCTGAAACAGTGAGATATTAAACAAGCATCTGGTGTCAAGTCTTAAAGAACTAAATGATCTGGCAAAGATGAGTCTACTTCATTGGAAATGCCATAGGCAGACAATACTGTGATTTGCCATCTCAGTATATAGCTGCAGCCTTATCTAACAGCATTGAGTTTGACTGGCATTATTTATAACTATTTATTATCTTAACACAAATGACAGCTTTCTTCTTAGTTATATCAGTCAGTGTAAACTGAATTCCTGTCAATGAATTGTAGAACAAAGGGGCACTGCTTGAGAAATCTGATTTATCCTGCCTAAGTCTGAGTTGCTCATTACATCTGTCATCTGTGTTAGTTGAATCTGCTCTTCACATATCTATTTTTACACCTTCTGTTTGTTCCTTGCTTTGACGTTACTAATTGCAATCCCACCGCATTCCTATTGTTTGTCTCCTTAAGAAGACTGTTGTTGCATTGCTTGTGCGTCAGTCCAACTGTCCCTGGAGCTCAATTTGGATGCAATTAAATAATTTCCATTAGTAAAACAAGCATTATTAGTCCCCAGTGCCAAATGGATACAAGAGCCAAGATTACTATTTCTGGCTATGTTCACCTCAGGAAGGAACTTTCTCAGCTTTAATGGGATTTTGCTATTGTTGGTTGCCTTCTGTTTGACACCGTGCCAGTTCAGTCAAAACTGTTTAGAAAGCTGCATGAAATATAATAGATCATTGAACTGCTAAACAGTTCACTACAGCATATTCCATCTCAGAGTTTATTTTGAGGGTGAAAGATTTAATGGTTTTGGCAGGAAAGGAAAATGAAAAAAAATATAATCTTATTACATACACATTTTTCTTCTCTTCATACAAATTACAGTCAATGTCAACAAATCACAGCTAGTCCAAATCAATTACTGTGCTTGCATCAGCAATAAATCTTTTGTAATGATATTCATATTATTCCCTGTGGGACAGCCTAAATATATACTGTCTCTTTATTCAAAAAAGACACACTGTTTTTTTTTTATTATTTCTTTAAGAAAAACAATAGCAAAACAAAGAACAAGTCACAGTACACAATACAGAGATTAGCAATGACTATAAAGAAGTATTCAAATGTATCCCTGGGAAGTTAGAGTATTTACTTTTGTACCAGACCTCACATTCAGACTGGATCCTGTTTTTGTTATCTTCAGGTTTATGTCCTTACATGAAGGGATACATGCACGTTAATGGTCCTCCTTAGCACCTTGAGGCTATTGACTACAACTTTGAACTTAGAGTTTTGGGCAGTTAAAAGGTATCTTCCCATTTTACTTCAAGATATGCCAGCCTTGGCTGACCCTTCTCAAACCCGGAAGGTAAGTCAACAGGAATTATATGTACCAAGATGGTGACATCCAGACATCCTCTAAAATTAGAACAATATCTAGCTATAAATACTTTTGATTAGGCCAATAGCTGTGAATAAATTACAAAATGTTCATTTAGTTCTGTTTTAGAAGTATCACAAACTACAGTCATTCCATTTCTCAGGTTCTCACTCCTTACCCACATTTTTTAACATGGCTGTAATAACCATATCATGACTTCTAAAACAAGACTCATGCATATGTGAAAGGGCACAGCTTGCACAAATATATCCAAAGCCAGTGTTACCTCACTTTTTAATAGTGATTTATTTTTACTGCTAAATACTGTGGTCATTAAAGCCTGGCCTCTGAATTTTTGCATATTCTTTGGAGCTTGAGTCATGTGTAAATAAATTTTGTGACTGTCTGTATTCACATGGTCACCAAACAAACAAAATATACAACAGCTAATTCTAAATGTGTGTCTCCGTAAGTGAGGTCAGTTTTGCTGGCTACAGGCTTACAAAGCAGCAAATGTTGCAATCAGGAGAAAGGGTTAATGCACACACACACACACACACACACACACACACACACACACACACACACACACACACACACACACACACACACACACACATATATATACATATATAGATATAGATATATGGGTGCAGTCTGTAAGAGTGAAGGCTCTTCTCCCTTGGTTTTCAGCCTGCTGACTGCTTTGCATGTGAGATTGCAGTACAGATAGTTTTGGAAATTTGCTCATACCCCACAGTCGTGCAGTCTCAGAGTTGGTAAATATGGTTAGCAGGTGGTACTGGTAGGCTTGCCCCATGCAAAAAAAAAAAATAGTTTTTTTTATTTCAAACTTTTTAGATTCAGTCTAAAAGGATCTCTCTTTGGATTGTTTGATATTTGATGACGGGTTCATATACATTTATATGTATGTGGTTGCAGTTGATTTTTTTCACGCATTTATCTTATTTTGCGATTTGTAGTAAATTTCATTGATGGTTGCAGTGGCCAAATAATATTATGGTTGAACTGCATTAGTTCAACCATAATTATTCTCTTTCTCTAGAGTTGTGTGACTGTGATGTTAGCATATTAAATTTGAGGGGGGGGGGGCAAAGCCCCTCACATAAAAGCAAACTTTCTGGTTCTTTCTGGCAATCACAAATGAAACATGTTGGCTTCATGTGTGATCAACTTATGTTTTTTTTCTGTTTCAGTGAAAGAAATTGATGAAGTTTTACAACATATTTTATGTCTAAATGGCATCAATAATGTAAAGAAATATAACATATATATATATATATATATATATATACACACACATACACAGTGGATATAAAAAGTTTACACACCCCTGTTAAAATGACAGGATTTTGTGATATAAAAAAATGAGACCACAATAAATAATTTCAAAACTTTTCCCACCTTTAATGTGACCTATAACCGGTACAATTCAATTGAAAAACAAACAAATCTGTTAAGGGAATAAATATAAAAAATAAGAAATGTACAATAAGCTGGTTGCATAAGTGTACACACCCTTAAACTAATACTTGCTGAAGCACCTTATGATTTAATTACAGCATTCAGCATTCTTGGGTAGGAGTCTTATCAGCATGGTGCATCTTGACTTGGCAATATTTGCCCATGCTTCCTTGCAAAAGCGCTCTAAATCTGTCAGATTGCGAGGGCATCTCTTGTGCAAAGCCCTCTTCAGGTCACCCCACAGATTTTCTATTGGATTTAGGTCTGGGCTCTGGCTGGGCCATT
>NC_056727.1:570700352-570762852 GCF_019279795.1 Protopterus annectens | reverse complement strand
GCAAAGTTCCTATAATCACGGCTGCACAGGTAAAAAAACACACCTCCAAATCCAAGAACACAGCATCCATGGAACCTGACAATATCCCAGGCTGTGTTCTACATGAACTACAGAATGAACTGGCACCCTACCTAAGTACCATGTTCAATCATAGCCTCACCTCAGGCTTTGTACCCACTGAATGGCACACCGCGATGGTTATCCCACTCCACAAAGGGGGAGCCATGACGGACCCCGGGAACTACTGCCCCATTAGCCTGACAAGCCTGGTCTGCAAGGCCATGGAACGTATCATCATGGAACTCATAAACAAAGACATTGGTAATCTCCAAATTCTGGACCCTACCCAGTTTGGATTTGTAAAAGGCAGATCATGTCTCCTAAACCTGATTGACTTCTTTGAAGCAGTCACCAAAGCCATAGATGAGGGTAAAATGGTTCACACAGCTTATCTAGATCTCGCCAAGGCTTTCTACACCATCCCCCACTCTGGAATTATAGATAAGCTCACTAAACTAGGTATAAATCCCTATGTCACAAGATGGGTTGCCAACTGGGTCATGGACAGAACCCAAACTGTGAAAGTAGCGGATTCCACATCCGACTTCAGACCAGTGACACGTGGAGTACCACAGGGTTCAGTCCTGGGTCCTCTCCTGTTTGGTATCTACTTCTCTGAAGTGCAGGCTAACACAGAAGGTCTTTGGCTAACAAAGTTTGCAGATGACTGCAATCTAGGAGCCATAATCGAAACTCCTAATGATGTGGACAAACTACAAAAGGGCCTCAGTGAGACAGATACCTGGTGTCAAAGCCATGGCCTGAAGCTCAATGCCAAAAAGTGTATTGTCACCCCCTTTGGTAAAAACTCTGTACCCATGAACTACCACATAGCTGGTAGTCTACTTAATGCTGAAAATGTGATAAGAGACCTTGGGACACAGGTGGACAGTAGCCTCTCCTTTGATAATCACACTGCCACAGTGGTCAGGAAATCCTTCTATGTGGCTCATCTCATCACAAAAGGATTCTCATCCAGAAAAAAAGAGATCATTGTTCCCCTCTACTCATCACTTATTATACCCATTACAGAGTACAACGCCCCTTTTGGTATGTACCTCACAAGACATCTACAACAACTGGAAAGACCACAGAAATACCTCACAAAGAGGATTATTGGCCTCAAACAGATGCCCTACGCAGACCGTCTCAAAAAACTACAGCTTTACTCAATCGCATATCGCCTATTCAGGGGTGATCTCTGCCTAACATACAAAGCTATGTCAAACCCAGAGCTGTTGGACATGCTCCACTTAAAGAAATCCCAATCCCTCAGAGCTACACGCTCTAGGGACCTAAACCTTGCCACCACAATAAACAGAACATGCTGGAGGGATAGATTCCTGTCCCAGAGACTTCCCATACTCTGGAACAGACTACCTATCTATGTCAAACAGAGCTCCTCATTAGCACTCTTCAAGAAAAATCTTGATGATTGGATGGGAAATGGGAAATTCACCCCAGAGATCACTTCTGTGGCTCTGCTTGACAGGGGCACAGAAAAATAATTTTCTTGGGTGGTGAAAGTCAGGGTACATTTTTTGGATAGGCTTATATAGGCCCTAGGGCCAATAGCCTAGTACCTACCTATAAACCTATGAACCTATGATTGGATATCACAGCTGACATCCCTACCAGCCACAACCCAGTGAGAGCTTAAATGTCATCCTAGGCTTCCTCATCACTGAACCCTGCCTCAGACAGAGGAGTCAGGGCAGGATAGGGCTGCAACTCAAAGAGCCACTGGAGGAGATTCTGGAGATGGCTGATGCAGACATGTAGCTATCTGTCAGTTAACTTCCCAACAATATCAGTCAGATGCCAGTAAATCACAAAAGTGTAAACTCCCACTGGCACTGCAGACAGATGGGACAACAGCTCCAACCTTCAATGCAGAGTTAGCTAATCCATTCCTTGTAGCTGAGGATTGAGGTGTGGAGCCACGGCAGACTGGCCTACAAATGAAGTGGATGACTGTGCCATGTGTGGGAGGTGATCAGCCTTTACTGGATCACTTAGTGAAGATTTAGATGCTGCTGATAGAAGTGTAACTAAATGGTGAAAAGCAAAATAAATGCATGTAATACAAGGGGTGATGAGAAATAGGGTGGACAGAGAGGTGTAGATACAAATTAAAAAACAGCTCAAATAATTCTCTTACAATGCTGTTGAAACTACAACAAACATACCACAAATTACCACTGAATGCACAATATACACACAATGGGTGTGATCCAAACCTGCACACACCAGAGTATGCAACCTGAAAGGCAATGCCTTAGTGTGTCATGCAACTTATACAACTCCACTGTAGTCCCTTTACACACACGCGTGCACACACACACACACACACACACACACACACACAGACACCACACAGACACGCACACACACACAGACACACACAGACACAGACACACACGCACACACACACAAACACACACACACACACACACACACACACACACACACACACACACAGTAATAGCATCAGTCATACAGCTACCTTTGAACTATGGAACTTAGCACAGAATTGGTGGTACTGAACAAGAAATATACACTAGCAGACCACCAGCTCTACCATGATACTTCTTGACATTTGGATCAACTTTTAAACCTGGACTCATGCTGACACCTTGTAAGGTGTTCTATCTTCCTCATATGCAGCTGTGCATTCTAGGTTGTAGCTCCTGGCCTATGAATAGAGAATTAAGAGTGTATGCAAACGTGTGGCATCCACAGATCGTAGAGAGTTTGTACGTGTGGGCAAGACAAAGGTTCCTTACAGTTCTTTTGTGGTGCTACAGTTTTAACTTTGGCTCCCCACTGGCTAAGGAGGTTGGGATGGCTTTAGACCATAGTGATGGCAGCATTCCTCTCCTGTATGCGGTATGGTTATCATACTTGTGACAACTTTTGCCACATCATCCAGTCCTCATACCCAACTTTCATTTGCCACAGCTACCTACCTACTAGTGTGCAAAACACAGTCTACAATACAGGGGAGGAGTTATGGTAGTCATCATAATATGTAACTTAAGTGATTCAGGGCAGTTCAGCTATCATTTGCATAATTACAATGTCTATGCCCCAAATTTATGTCATAGAACCGTGAGAGAAGGAAGCGAGCTTCATTACTCTACTGATGAATTCATAGAGCAGCATGGTATGACGCTGCAGCACATGACTCTAGTATTGACTGATTACAGGCACTGGGTCCCAGCTTCTATACAGTATGTGCTACTTTTTCAGCTTTATGCTTTTAAGTATGGCTACTGTTAGCTGCTGTTTGACTTAACAACATAATAAAGTAGCTCTAGTGCTACTTTTACAAGTTACTGAAGGTGGATGGAGAGTATCAGTACAAGGCTAAGCAATGGCTGTGCTGAAAAATTAAAGTAAACACATCCAGCATCAACTACTCAGACCACATGTGAATACATTCAGGCTGGCCTTGTAATAGCATTTTGTATCAAACCATTTGCCTGTTCTAAAGATTCTAAGTATGTGCGATGAGAGGAAACAGTCATGTCACCTTGTTGATTGAAATGTAACAACTCTCTATGTGTGGGCGACATTTTTTGAATAATGTTATGAACTTGAAATTAGGTAAACAGTCTGCCTATACAAACATGCCGGCAGCTTTGTACATGAACAACAGGTCCAACTGTGTAGTAAAGGGCTGCCTGCATCACCGATGGAAGCTCTACTCATACTATGATGCTGAACCCTCTATCATGCATATGTGTCCAGTAGGCTGAGACACAGTGCTGCAGCCACTACTGAGGTTGTGTCCCAGCAAACGTACAGACACACCACCAAAGCCCCCAGTACTTTGCAAACATAATCATCCAGTGACACTGGCCATTCACAAAACTTTTTATGTTAATGCCCCCCACCACACACACACACACACACACACACACACACACACACACACACACACACAGTCAGAGAACCTACGCACAAGCACAGTCTTTCATTTGTAATTAGGTTTAATAGTCTTGAGCACTCACACATTTCCTTGTAAAAGACACCCACACATTTGCTCCCTCACCCACCTGTCCAAATGATGATAACTGTACTCTGCCCTTTGTACAGTGTTACTTGAGTTGCCTATGTCTTATGCACAATATGGCCAGCCTATGCATGAGTAAGTACAGCCTGGTGTTGGGACTGCATGTAGTGCATGTGTTTTACTATGGGCTGAAGCTACATGTAAGTCACTGCCTCTTTGTCCATGCCATGACATACTGTGCCCACCTCCATCTAGTATGTTCTTCCTTTGCTACTGGCTCTCCATTGATTGCTCATCTGGCAAGGCCTTCACTGCCTGGTGTGCTGTGGACTGTTCCTTATGCAACTACCCTCCATGCTGTACTAACACCATAAGGATAACACGGCGTAATATTGCACATGAGTTTCATATACATGCCAGGATCATACTGCAAGGCACCACAGAATAAACCCAAACAGAGAAAGCATGCCTTCAGTATCTCAAACACATTATTCACAATGACCATTGTTTGCTATAATGAATAGTTCTCTAGTCTGCTTCATTCTGTACATTTCTGATAGATGTCATCAGCCAGGTGTTCGGGACATATCCAGCACTTCCAATAAGATGTCCCTGGGAGAATTCACACCTAGAAAACCTTTGGTACAGGTAACAAGTGTACCACACCTTGATATCCACTGAGATAGGTACTCCAGGATCCCATGGGCCTGCATACGAGACTGACACATGTCCACAATGTCTTGCATAGTATTCTACTCACAAGGTACAAGACCACAACCTCATTGTTGTGCAGTGCATGAAATGTTAAGATAGATCAAAGGAATGGTGCCTCCAAGGGCAATTATGTTCATCCCCATGGCAAAAAGATATTCTTGCAGATATACATTAGCTAATGCTTTTGCAACCCCTAACATATTTCCAAGATTCAGGGTCATGAGATGAAGATTTAGCTATGTTTGTTAACACTGTGGTTAGAGCTTCATGTTGTGCACTATATGTTTGTCAATCATTCCACCTTCTTGATTTGTCTTATCTGAATACAAGATGTCATTTAATTTTATAATGTTGCTCATTACTATTTGACTACATGGCCATTCGCACATACCATGGCCAGCACTGTTGCTTAGCATGCGCTGCTTGCGGTATGTGTGTCTCTGAATCATAAATACCTTGTGCTTGTTGTTCATCTCACAAAATCAATTACTTTAGTGCAGCTAAGTTTCTAATTCTCTGGGCTTATTTTCTTCCTGCATAACTAAATATTAAAATGCATCCAAGTTTTCTCCTAAATTTAAAAATATCAAAGACTCAAAAGCATCATGGAGATGTTGACATCAAATTATCAAGAAATTCTGCTAACTCACACCACATTGGTTATGTTATACTGCAATAACTGTACTTGAAGAATTTAGTACTTTCTGTTTTAAATAATCTACAAATCATACTTTTTTTATTTTATTCTCAATTAACTGGTCTAAGTTTTCTTTGTATAGTTTGGCTGCCTAGTGGACCTTTTTTCTTTTTGCTTTTGTTACACATTGGAAAAATGTAATAAAAAGACATTTGACAAAACTACTGTTCTAGCAGAGGCACTCCATTATTGGCTCCTAACATCATGCAAGTTCCCTTTGTGCTTTAGTATATTCATATATATATATATATATATATATATATATATATATATATATATAAATATATATATATATATATATAAATATATATATACCAGTGCCCATTATAATGAATGTGCAAACTATTATTATAGACGTAAGCTGCTTGACAAGCATGCTGTGTCAACTATTATTAATAAGTATATCTATGTATGCATGTACATATATGTGTATATATATATATATATATATATATATATAGAGAGAGAGAGAGAGAGAGAGAGAGAGAACATACTGAGAAAAAATGAATAAAAAGGTATCTTTATAAATGTACAAGGAAACAAGGAATGCAAACCTAAGTCACATAGCTAGCTAGCACTTCTTGCATCACTGGTATAGAAAATGTTACTAGAGTCTGACTATAAATAATTAAATCCCAGAAAGGACCAAGGATATTTTCCTGAGCTATGCCGTCCTTGTGATTTCTTAATTAGTGAATTAATTTGGAAGCAAAAAGCAATTTATAATCAATTCCCCCTTTATTAGTCACAATCACAAATGCAATCAGATGTAGCCTGTGGGTCTCACCAAACACAGAATGCTACAGTCTCAGCACAAAACCCACTCTGATGATATCAATCAGTAGCCAATGGTAATCTTCTATAACGAGATGCTTTAAGTAACCATATGCTCTGTAAAAACACATGCAGGGGGTTTAAAACACTGTTAGTGTTACTAGCAAAATAATAGTAAAGGAACAGGCCAAACAAATCAAGAACCACTTAAAGAAGGTCAAACCTTAAACATTAAATCATCAGGGCTGCTTTGGGCACAGAAGCATTATTGTTCCCTTTACTGTTCCCTTCATAGTACATTAGACTTGCATTAATTGTGAATCTGTACAATACAGTAAGACCTCAGCTACTTAATTTTTATCCAATCACGTTGCAAACAATGTGCACAAGACATAACACATAAAGTCAAAGAATAACATTTCATAAACATTAAAAAAGAACCAGTCTGTAAGTTTACAAGCGCTCTCCTTTACAAAAAAGCAACGTCCTGAGTTGATATTTTTGAATATCTAGGAGTGTACAACTTGTAAAATGAGATTGTGACGCATAGAGTAGACAATAACATCAAAGACCCAAGAAGCTTACAATGATATACTTCCAAGGGTAAAATTGCATTAAACCTAATATTTATTATATGATGCAATAAAAAATGTCCCTTATTACAATATTCAACACATTTTATTTCTTGACCAGAAAACCAGAAAACTAAATAATAAATGTGACTATTTCGAAAATCTAACTGTGACATGTCTGCAGCAAAGCCATTATTTTTAAATAAATCATTTGTTTGATCCAAGCACCACAAGGAAATACTTTTTTTCTGTTTATTAATTGAAGATATGTAGGCTATAGAAAATTTACTGCTCAAGTGATCTTAAAAAGCAATATATAATATATAATATATAATGTATAATATATAATATATAATATATAATATATAATATATAATATATAATATATAATATATAATATATAATATATAATATATAATATATAATATATAATATATAATATATAATATATAATGTATAATATATAATATATAATATATAATATATAATGTATAATATATAATATATAATGTATAATGTATAATGTATAATATATAATATATAATGTATAATATATAATATATAATATATATAATGTATAATATATAATATATGATGTATAATATATAATATATAATATATAATATATAATGTATAATATATAATAGATAATGTATAATATATAATATATAATATATAATATATAACATATAATGTATACAAACTAATTCATAATGGCAGTAGTACAGGCGGCAGAAGGTAGCATTGCTGGTTCCCTGTCAGATGAACGAACACTTAAAATGTGGAGTATGACATGCTCGACAGCTTTTAAGCGAACATTCATCTAAGCGAAAGCTAAGACTGTCGAAACAAGGAGTTTCAAAAAGTTATAGTTGGCCAGCCATCAGGAAGCCAATGGCTGATGTCAGAACATTCACCTTGTCTGGCCATTCTTACAGTCTTCCACTGTGGTGCAGTGTCATCATTCACCCTGTGTAATGTCATGACAGTCCTCCACTCTGGTGCAGTATCATCGTTCACCCTGTGTAATGTTATGACAGTCATCCACTGTGGTGCAGTGTCATCATTCACCCTGTGTAATGTTATGACAGTCCTCCACTGTGGTTCAGTGTCATCATTCATTCTGTGTAATGTTATGACAGTCCTCCACTGTGGTGCAGTGTCATCATTCATTCTGTGCAATGTTATGACAGTCCTCCACTGTGATGCAGTGTCATCGCTCATTCTGTGTAATGTTATGACAGTCCTCCACTGTGGTGCAGTGTCATCATTCACCCTGTGTAATGTTATGACAGTCCTCCACTGTGGTGCAGTGCCATCATTCATTCTGTGTAATGTTATCACAGTCCTCCACTGTGGTGCAGTGTCATCATTCATTCTGTGTAATGTTATGACAGTCCTCCACTGTGGTGCAGTGTCATCATTCATTCTGTGTAATGTTATGACAGTCCTCCACTGTGGTGCAGTGTCATCGTTCATTCTGTGTAATGTTATGACAGTCCTCCACTGTGGTGCAGTGTCATCGTTCACCCTGTGTAATGTTATGACAGTCCTCCACTGTGGTGCAGTGTCATCGTTCACCCTGTGTAATGTTATGACAGTCCTCCACTGTGGTGCAGTGTCATCGTTCACCCTGTGTAATGTTATGACAGTCCTCCACTGTGGTGCAGTGTCATCGTTCACCCTGTGTAATGTTATGACAGTCCTCCACTGTGGTGCAGTGTCATCATTCACCCTGTGTTATGCTATGACAGTCCTCCACTGTGGTGCAGTGTCATCATTCACCCCGTGTAATGTTATGACAGTCCTCCACTGTGGTGCAGTGTCATTGTTCATTCTGTGTAATGTTATGACAGTCCTCCACTGTGGTGCAGTGTCATCGCTCACCCTGTGTAATGTTATGACAGTCCTCCACTGTGGTGCAGTGTCATCGTTCATTCTCTGTAACGTTATGACAGTCCTCCACTGTGGTGCAGTGTCATCATTCATTCTGTGTAATGTTCTGACAGTCCTCCACTGTGGTGCAATCTCAGAGTTGGTATATTTAAGTAGGGGGACTGTGGGGGCCGAACCCCCCCCACACTTTATTTGGTTTGTTGATTTGTTTTTGTTTTTTTTTTTTTTTTTGGGGGGGGGGTTAATGGTGTACAGTACATTTTAGCTTTCAGCCGCTGGCTTCCTGCAGCTGGCCAAATATGTTTTCGAAGCTCTTTTTTTCGATATTATGGGGTTTCGCTTAGATGAATTTTTGCTTAAAAGCTGTCGCGCATGTCATACTCAACATTTTAAGCATTCATTCATCTAATATAGACCCAGCATTGCTACCTCAAAGTGCTTGGCTATTTGATTCAGCTCCTAGTTAGGATAAATTCTGTGTAGAGTCTGCAGATCCTCCCTGTTCTCTCTCTGTGTTCTAACTGACGTCTGTAGTTTCTTCCCACATCCCCCCTCCCAAAAAAAAACAAAAAAACAGGTGAACTGGCATCCTATAAACTGCCCATAAGTGTGTGTGTGTGTGTGTGTGTGTGTGTGTGTGTGTGTGTGTGTGTGTGTGTGTGTGTGTGTGTGTGTGTGTGTGTGTGTGTGTGTGTGTGTGTGTGTGTGTGTGTGTGTGTGCACGTGTGTGTGTCTGTGTGTGTGTGTGTGTGTGTGTGTGTGTGTGTGTGTGTGTGTGTGTGTGTGTGTGTGTGTGTTCTATGGACCAACATTTTTACTTTTCTCCTTTATACCAGTCGGTGACAACAACTTTCCAGATCCCTCTGATCATTATTAAAATGAAATAAGTATTGCAAAATGAATGAACTGAAGTAATCATAATTTATTTTCCCTGAAAACACCACTTTTCCAAAATAAATAGTAGATAGGTAAAGAACACATATTTCCTATTATTTGTATTACATCCAGCACAATCACCTCTCCAACCTTAAATAATTACCTCCATGGGTTCATAGGTAGGTACTAGGCTATCGGCCCAAGGGCCTACGTAAGCCTAGCCAACAAGGTTCCCTGGCTTACGCCACCCAAGAAAGTTATTTTCCTGTGCCACTGTCGAGCAGAGACACAGAAGTGATCCCTGGGGTGTATTTCCTATTTCCCATCCACTCATCAAGATTTTTCTTGAAGAGTGCTAATGAAGAACTTTGCATGACATAGATGGGTAGCCTGTTCCAGTGTATGGGAAGTCTCTGGGACAGGAATCTATCCCTCCAGCATGTCCTGTTTATTTTGGTGACAAGGTTTAGGTCCTAGAGCGTGTAGCTCGGAGGGATTGGGATTTCTTTAGGTGTAGCATGTCCAACAGCTCTGGGTTTGACATAGCTTTATATGTTAGGCCGAGATCACCTTGGAGTAGGCGATATGCTATGGAGTAAAGCTGGAGTTGTTTGAGGCGGTCAGTGTAGGGCAGTTGTTTGAGGCTAGTAATCCTCTTTGTGAGGTACTTCTGTGGCCTTTCCAGCTGCTGCAGATGTCATATGAGGTACATTCCAAAAGGAGCGTTGTACTCTATAATGGGTCTAATGAGTGTCGAGTAGATCACAACATCCCAAGAATCTTTAACACTGTGGCACTGTTGTAATGAATTTTTTTTTTAATTAATTTTTGTTTGTTTTAGTTGTTTTCAGCAAAATGTTTTGTCAAATTATGCTTTAGTGATTTACAGTCAGTGAAGTGAATCATCATATGGAGCAACCTATGATACTCAAAACAAGCCTTCAATTTCCACCTGCAAAGAGTCTTTGAAAGCAATTTAATGTGAAATGAAATCAATGTAAACAGCTACATTTATTTATTCCATATTTGTGTCCACTGCTTTCTGCAGTCTGCACTCTGCATAATATGTATTATGATCTTATTTATAGAGTATGGATGGGAAATATCTTGATCCATTTGTAACTGTTGTGCTTGCAAACATCACAAGATAGTGTGAAAACAACGCTATTTTATTTTTATGATTTATTTTATTAAGTCTGATGTCATCTAATCATAAATGTTGGCAAAGCATTTAATGCTAAAGCACTGGGATTTCGTTGACAAGGTTTTAAGTCTGAGTCATTTTATTTGATAGTTTAGCAAACTATTCAAATTCCCTGCAGTGTATTATTTCAGTGGCATAAGTCCACAAAAGGAATCAAAATGACCAACGGACAGTCAATGGAGGAAGATAAATGTAATCAGTGCTACTGGAGCAGAAAGAAAATTCCAAAGTTGTGCAATAATCTTTTTCAGTTGCTGGAAGAGGATACAGAATTTCCATTTATTATTTATTGACTTTTGATTACCGGGAAAGTCAGTCTGGGTAAGTACCAATTTTCAGCGGAGGCCTGATGTGAAAAGCTCCAAAGGGACAATTTGCAAAACAAAGTTATATCAATGTGTGCAATTCCTCACAATATGTTAAGTATTTGCTTATGTGTGATTTTTTGGAATGAAGTTATTAAGAGATATTTAAGTTTACTGGATGGTGCTTTTACTACAGTTCCTTAAAATTGTGTCAAAGCTTTCCATACATTAGTGCTGTTATACTGCCATCTTGTGGTCATGCATGAGCACAGATCTGGAAAATCTTGCTTTGGAGTAGGATCTGTCTAAACTTTGGTAAACTGTTTGCTCATGTGCTTATTTTAGAAGCCATTTAGGGTGTATAAAGATGCTGTCGCTACTGGAAAATCAAACCTAATGTAAAACAATTCCAGATATTAGTTGACACTACTCAGAATGCAGTATTTCAAAAAATAAAAGAAATGGTACAGAAATAGAAGCCAGATATTACTAATTAAGGGTTGCAGATTCCTAGGTAAAAAGTGAACTTACTACTCAAAGTAAAAGTAATCTCTAACAGTGCAGTATCATCAGCGCCTGTGGGAGATAAAATTCAAAGCCATGTACCATCTCAGAAAATGCGATGTCTAAAAGGTAGCCAACTGCATAATAGAAATATATGATCAATATGTAACATTGAAAGAACTGTACAGTGTGTTTACTACTTACAGGCCAAAGCATGCTTATCTAGTTAGCTTTTGTTAATTAGGTCAACAAATGAAATGCATCAGCTACCTAGAGTCTGACTATAAATAATTAAATCCCAGAAAGGACCAAGGATATTTTCCTGAGCTAGGGTCCTTGTGATTTCTTAATTAGTGAATTAATTTGGAAGCAAAAAGCAATTTATAATCAATTCCCCCTTTATTAGTCACAATCACAAATGCAATCAGATGTAGCCTGTGGGTCTCACCAAACACAGAATGCTACAGTCTCAGCACAAAACCCACTCTGATGATATCAATCAGTAGCCAATGGTAATCTTCTATAACGAGATGCTTTAAGTAACCATATGCTCTGTAAAAACACATGCAGGGGGTTTAAAACACTGTTAGTGTTACTAGCAAAATAATAGTAAAGGAACAGGCCAAACAAATCAAGAACCACTTAAAGAAGGTCAAACCTTAAACATTAAATCATCAGGGCTGCTTTGGGCACAGAAGCATTATTGTTCCCTTTACTGTTCCCTTCATAGTACATTAGACTTGCATTAATTGTGAATCTGTACAATACAGTAAGACCTCAGCTACTTAATTTTTATCCAATCACGTTGCAAACAATGTGCACAAGACATAACACATAAAGTCAAAGAATAACATTTCATAAACATTAAAAAAGAACCAGTCTGTAAGTTTACAAGCACTCCCCACAAAAACAACGCCTGAGTTGATATTTTTGAATATCTAGGAGTGTACAACTTGTAAAATGAGATTGTGACGCATAGAGTAGACAATAACATCAAAGACCCAAGAAGCTTACAATGATATACTTCCAAGGGTAAAATTGCATTAAACCTAATATTTATTATATGATGCAATAAAAAATGTCCCTTATTACAATATTCAACACATTTTATTTCTTGACCAGAAAACCAGAAAACTAAATAATAAAGGGACTATTTAAAATCTAACTGTGACATGTCTGCAGCAAAGCCATTATTTTTAAATAAATCATTTGTTTGATCCAAGCACCACAAGGAAATACTTTTTTTCTGTTTATTAATTGAAGATATGTAGGCTATAGAAAATTTACTGCTCAAGTGATCTTAAAAAGCAATATATAATATATAATATATAATGTATAATATATAATATATAATATATAATATATAATGTATAATATATAATATATAATATATAATATATAATATATAATATATAATATATAATGTATAATATATAATATATAATATATAATATATATAATGTATAATATATAATATATATATAATGTATAATGTATAATATATATATAATGTATAATATAAAATATAAAATATAAAATATATAAATATATAATATATAATTTTGATGTATAATATATAATATATAATATATAATATATAATGTATAATATATAATAGATAAGTATAATATATAATATATAATATATAAGTATAATATATAACATATAATGTATAATATATAATATATAATATATAATGGACTAATTGTATCACTCTCATTGTTCTCATTTTGAATGAATGATACAAACTAATTCATAATGGCAGTAGTACAGGCGGCAGAAGGTAGCATTGCTGGTTCCCTGTCAGATGAACGAACACTTAAAATGTGGAGTATGACACCAAGCTTTTAAGCGAACATTTATCTAAAAAGCTAAGACTGTCGAAACAAGGAGTTTAAAAAAA
Organism: Protopterus annectens; assembly: GCF_019279795.1. NCBI lineage: Eukaryota > Metazoa > Chordata > Ceratodontiformes > Protopteridae > Protopterus > Protopterus annectens. The sequence goes on along the minus strand of NC_056727.1, from coordinate 570,749,329 downwards.
GTTATACCAGCCATCAGGAAGCCAATGGCTGATGTCAGAACATTCACCTTGTCTAGCCATTCTTACAGTCTTCCACTGTGGTGCAGTGTCATCATTCACCCTGTGTAATGTCATGACAGTCCTCCACTGGGGGCAGTATCATCGTTCACCCTGTGTAATGTTATGACAGTCATCCACTGTGGTGCAGTGTCATCATTCACCCTGTGAAATGTTATGACAGTCCTCCACTGTGGTGCAGTGTCATCATTCATTCTGTGTAATGTTATGACAGTCCTCCACTGTGGTGCAGTGTCATCATTCATTCTGTGCAATGTTATGACAGTCCTCCACTGTGATGCAGTGTCATCGCTCATTCTGTGTAATGTTATGACAGTCCTCCACTGTGGTGCAGTGTCATCATTCACCCTGTGTAATGTTATGACAGTCCTCCACTGTGGTGCAGTGCCATCATTCATTCTGTGTAATGTTATCACAGTCCTCCACTGTGGTGCAGTGTCATCATTCATTCTGTGTAATGTTATGACAGTCCTCCACTGTGGTGCAGTGTCATCATTCATTCTGTGTAATGTTATGACAGTCCTCCACTGTGGTGCAGTGTCATCGTTCATTCTGTGTAATGTTATGACAGTCCTCCACTGTGGTGCAGTGTCATCGTTCACCCTGTGTAATGTTATGACAGTCCGCCACTGTGGTGCAGTGTCATCGTCACCCTGTGTAATGTTATGACAGTCCTCCACTGTGGTGCAGTGTCATCGTTCACCCTGTGTAATGTTATGACAGTCCTCCACTGTGGTGCAGTGCCCGTTTCACCCTGTGTAATGTTATGACAGTCCTCCACTGTGGTGCAGTGTCATCATTCACCCTGTGTTATGCTATGACAGTCCTCCACTGTGGTGCAGTGTCATCATTCACCCCGTGTAATGTTATGACAGTCCTCCACTGTGGTGCAGTGTCATCGTTCATTCTGTGTAATGTTATGACAGTCCTCCACTGTGGTGCAGTGTCATCGCTCACCCTGTGTAATGTTATGACAGTCCTCCACTGTGGTGCAGTGTCATCGTTCATTCTCTGTAACGTTATGACAGTCCTCCACTGTGGTGCAGTGTCATCATTCATTCTGTGTAATGTTCTGACAGTCCTCCACTGTGGTGCAATCTCAGAGTTGGTATATTTAAGTAGGGGGACTGTGGGGAACCCCCACACTTTATTTTGTTTGTGGATTTGTTTTTTTTTTAATTTGTTTTTTTTTTTGGGGGGGGGGGGTTAATGGTGTACAGTACATTTTAGCTTTCAGCCGCTGGCTTCCTGCAGCTGGCCAAATATGTTTTCGAAGCTCTTTTTGATATTGGGGGCCTTAGATAAATTTTTTGCTTAAAAGCTGTCAGCATGTCATACTCAACATTTTAAGCATTCTTTCTTAATATAGCCCCACATTGCTACCTCAAAGTGCTTGGCAACTTGATTCAGCTCCTAGTTAGGATAAATTCTGTGTAGTGTCTGCAGATCCTCCCTGTTCTCTCTCTGTGTTCTAACTGATGTTTGTATTTTTTTCCCACATCCCCCCTCACAAAAAAAAAAAAAAAAACACGTGAACTGACATCCTACAAACTGCCCATAAGTCTGTGCGTGTGTGTGTGTGTGTGTGTGTGTGTGTGTGTGTGGGTGTGTGTGTGTGTGTGTGTGTGTGTGTGTGTGTGTGTGTGTGTGTGTGTGTGTGTGTGTGTGTGTGTGTGTGTGTGTGTGTGTGTGTGTGTGTGTGTGTGTGTGTGTGTGTGTGTGTGTGTGTGTGTTTTTTTTTTCTATGGACCAACATTTTTACTTTTCTCCTTTATACCAGTCGGTGACAACAACTTTCCAGATCCCTCTGATCATTATTAAAATGAAATAAGTATTGCAAAATGAATGAACTGAAGTAATCATAATTTATTTTCCTAAAAACACCACTTTTCCAAAATAAATAGTAGATAGGTAAAGAACACATATTTCCTATTATTTGTATTACATCCAGCACAATCACCTCTCCAACCTTAAATAATTACCTCCATGGGTTCATAGGAAACTAGGCTATGGGCCCAAGGGCCCCGTAAGCCTAGCCAACAAGGTTCCCTGGCTTACGCCACCCAAGAAAGTTATTTTCCTGTGCCACTGTCGAGCAGAGACACAGAAGTGATCCCTGGGGTGTATTTCCTATTTCCCATCCACTCATCAAGATTTTTCTTGAAGAGTGCTAATGAAGAACTTTGCATGACATAGATGGGTAGCCTGTTCCAGTGTATGGGAAGTCTCTGGGACAGGAATCTATCCCTCCAGCATGTCCTGTTTATTTTGGTGACAAGGTTTAGGTCCGGGCGTGTAGCTGGAGGGATTGGGATTTCTTTAGGTGTAGCATGTCCAACAGCTCTGGGTTTGACATAGCTTTATATGTTGGGGAATCACCTTGGGTGGGGATATGCTATGGAGTAAAGCTGGAGTTGTTTGAGGCGGTCAGTGTAGGGCAGTTGTTTGAGGCTAGTAATCCTCTTTGTGAGGTACTTCTGTGGCCTTTCCAGCTGCTGCAGATGTCATATGAGGTACATTCCAAAAGGAGCGTTGTACTCTATAATGGGTCTAATGAGTGTCGAGTAGATCACAACATCCCAAGAATCTTTAACACTGTGGCACTGTTGTAATGAATTTTTTTTTTAATTAATTTTTGTTTGTTTTAGTTGTTTTCAGCAAAATGTTTTGTCAAATTATGCTTTAGTGATTTACAGTCAGTGAAGTGAATCATCATATGGAGCAACCTATGATACTCAAAACAAGCCTTCAATTTCCACCTGCAAAGAGTCTTTGAAAGCAATTTAATGTGAAATGAAATCAATGTAAACAGCTACATTTATTTATTCCATATTTGTGTCCACTGCTTTCTGCAGTCTGCACTCTGCATAATATGTATTATGATCTTATTTATAGAGTATGGATGGGAAATATCTTGATCCATTTGTAACTGTTGTGCATGCAAACATCACAAGATAGTGTGAAAACAACGCTATTTTATTTTTATGATTTATTTTATTAAGTCTGATGTCATCTAATCATAAATGTTGGCAAAGCATTTAATGCTAAAGCACTGGGATTTCGTTGACAAGGTTTTAAGTCTGAGTCATTTTATTTGATAGTTTAGCAAACTATTCAAATTCCCTGCAGTGTATTATTTCAGTGGCATAAGTCCACAAAAGGAATCAAAATGACCAACGGACAGTCAATGGAGGAAGATAAATGTAATCAGTGCTACTGGAGCAGAATGAAAATTCCAAAGTTGTGCAATAATCTTTTTCAGTTGCTGGAAGAGGATACAGAATTTCCATTTATTATTTATTGACTTTTGATTACCGGGAAAGTCAGTCTGGGTAAGTACCAATTTTCAGCGGAGGCCTGATGTGAAAAGCTCCAAAGGGACAATTTGCAAAACAAAGTTATATCAATGTGTGCAATTCCTCACAATATGTTAAGTATTTGCTTATGTGTGATTTTTTGGAATGAAGTTATTAAGAGATATTTAAGTTTACTGGATGGTGCTTTTACTACAGTTCCTTAAAATTGTGTCAAAGCTTTCCATACATTAGTGCTGTTATACTGCCATCTTGTGGTCATGCATGAGCACAGATCTGGAAAATCTTGCTTTGGAGTAGGATCTGTCTAAACTTTGGTAAACTGTTTGCTCATGTGCTTATTTTAGAAGCCATTTAGGGTGTATAAAGATGCTGTCGCTACTGGAAAATCAAACCTAATGTAAAACAATTCCAGATATTAGTTGACACTACTCAGAATGCAGTATTTCAAAAAATAAAAGAAATGGTACAGAAATAGAAGCCAGATATTACTAATTAAGGGTTGCAGATTCCTAGGTAAAAGTGAACTTACTACTCAAAGTAAAAGTAATCTCTAACAGTGCAGTATCATCAGCCCTGTGGGAGATAAAATTAAAAAAGCCATTACTTGGTCAGTCAGAGGGCCTTGATATTGGCCTTGACATCTGAGAAGTAGATACCAAAAAGGAGCGGACCCAGCACAGAACCCTGAGGGTCTCTGTTAGTGACTAGCCTCTTTGTGGAGGTGATCTACCCTATCCTAGCTTCCTGGGTGCTAGCTGAGAGTTAGCTGGCTATCCAGTGTGTTATATAGGGGTTTATGCCTACTTTCTTAACTTTGTTTACAATGCTTGAGTCGGGTATTGTATCAAAAGCCTTAGCCAGGTCAAAGTAGGCAGCATGAACACTTTTTGTCCTCATGATCTCATCTATTGCTTTGGTGACCTTCTCAAAGAAGTCTGCTATGTTGGCTAGACATGATCTGTCCTTGACAAACACAAACTGGGTTGGATCCAGTGTTTGAAGGTTTTCTGTGTCCTTCTTAATAATTTCCATGATAATTCTTTCTATAGCTTTGCATATGAGATGAGTCAGTTCTATGGGTCTGTAGTTCCTGGGGTCCACTGATGGCCTGTCCTTGTGCAAAGGGATAACCATTGCAGTTATCCATTCATGTGGCATAATGCCTGTCTGGAGACTATGGTTAAACAGAGACTCCAGTGGTCTCAATAGGTCATGTTTCAGATTATTTAGGAGGCATTTTGGGATATTATCAGGACCATCAATGCAGTGTTTTTGGCATTAGAAAGCACATCTAGGACATGCTCAGTAGTTAGGGTTGCCAGATTTCTTTGTGGCCAAAACCGGACTAAGGTCACGCCCCTCGCATCACCCATAACTCCACCCATTCCCACCCACTCTCCCATCAATGCCACACCCATTTTATGACATCACGGTGACATCAGCTGATGGGAACGCCCTCTTTTTCTGTTCCAGATAAGACCATTCTTATTTTGAAGACTGCAAGGTAACATTTTCTTTTGCTTCTCACTGGTATGGAGTTTATGGATGGTTGTTAATGAACAGTTACAAGAAATAAATATGGAATAGTTAGTCTCAGGCAGCACTAAAACATACACTAGAAATGCAGGTACTTTGATGTGCGGTAACTTCTGATCACTTAGTCAGAATGTTACCAAATCTGCAGTATGCAGATAAATGCTTGTTGCTGTCACAGGTATGAACATAATCCCAGAGAAGTGAAACATGAAGAGTTGAGTAGTGGGAGGCAGAGGTGGATAGAAAATTATTTTCTTTACTAAAGGTATTAAAACAGTAACACAAAGAAAAAAGCTACCAAAAAACAATAAACTTTAATCAGTAACAATGCAATAGTGCAGTGGTAATGTAAGAAGCATGCCGAGAAGTATAAGTCATGATAGTATGTAGTATCAATGATCACAATCAAGTAGATGCAGTACTAGATTTTAATCAGTAAAAGTAGTAAACTAGGTAAGAAGAGTACCTGTTCACCATCATAACATTGTACAGTATAATGTTTCAAAGGAGAAAATAAAGTATTTGAGTATGCACAATTGTTGGGCATGGGATGCGATTCGAAGGAGAGAAAGGTATGAATCAAATGAAAGCAATACAGGAAAGGAGACTGAAAAAAAATAAAATGAAAAAAATTGTGTTGGGGAACAAGAGGGAAAATTGCAGCTGACTCCTACCCAGGGTCCGGATATCCAAGCAGTACTACATAATTTGAGACATGGTTACTGGTAAGCCAGTGTGCACCCATTTGGTGACACACCTTGTAGACACAGTACCTCAGTGCCCAACAAATAGGCCCCTTACAGTGTGCCAGAGTTATTTAAACAAATCCTGCAAGATGAGCAATAGGAGATGTTGGATAGGGATAATCCAGGACAAAATACAAATTAATAAACAAATATATTATTTTATTTTAATATTAATTAATAGCATACATTTCTGATATCTAATATGAAATATTATTAAGCTCAAGAAGCCATCATGCGGAGGGAGAGGTGGGGTGGTAGACAGGGTTACTTACCACCTGTTCCACTTTGTGAGGGACAGTCCCTCTTTTGGCAGTTGTGTCCTGCAAAAAAATTGTAAAAATGGAAAATGTCCTGAGATTTTAGGGCAAAATTATTTCCTATATTTTATGCAATAGACTAGTTGTATAAAACAGGAATTCTGTATCTGAAACACTTAAATGTTATAAGAAACAGAACAAGCAACTAAAATGCTACAAGAATACGCTTTTATTTAGGCAAAAAAGTGAAGTTCTGTCCTTTGTACTGGCTGTGGGTATGTTTTGGCCTGAAAAATCTGATGTTTGTGCCACAACTGTCCCACTTTGGGCATTTGAATAGGTGGTAACTCTAGTGATGAGAGGTCAGATGCGGGGTCCCCCTCAAAATGATCTAAAATTAGGGCCCACACAGTTGGTAAGGCGGTCCTCATTCCTTCAAAAATATTGCTGCAAGTCTGGTAACAGCTAAAAGCTCAGTTCTAGCCAGTCTTAACATTTTTTTCTGTGACTCATTCAGTGATGCACAAAGGCATTCATTATTCCTCTCCCACAACCGAAAATTACAAATATAAACTGATTAAGAACAAAAAACAGCCAACATTAGAACTGATAACATATTTAGTGGTAATTTACCTTAACTAAGGGGCACTATTGCAAGCAAGCAACTGAATAGGTGGAAAAAAGTCCTTGACTATTTCTGGATTTCAGTACTTTTGAATGAGTACCATCGTCCAACTATCCGCTCAACAACAAAGTAAACGAGACACTGTACTTATATACATAGTCTTCAAACGCCGGTTTAAACTATCCAGCTATTCATTACATGACCGAGCTGTAGCCTGTCAGCCTGTCAAACACACTCCTCCTACTCCAGCATTCTGCTGCGTATTGCGGCCAGTGGACTGGTTTCTCATTAAAAGGTGCCAGGTGTGTAAAACTGTTACAGCGTGCTGCGTGAGTGACACTGACAACGGTGATGACACGTAAACTCGCTTTAGAGGAAGTAAAGTGGTCAAGTGGAACAAAACTAAGTACACAATCATATCATGCTGAATTTGCGTTGCGCTACTGGTCCTACCTTAGCCAGCCTTCCTTGGACTCAACTTGACCCTTTTATGGGACCATTGAGATACCAACAGATATAATGCAAGGTCATTCTGCTGCCAGGAAGTGTGTCCTAACTCCCCACCACACCACTGTAGCTTTACCAACTCAACAATCTCTGACTTCGAAGATACATGTGCATTTCTGCACATGGTCAACCCGCTGACCAAATGGTATATCACTTGCAGCATGAGCTTGCCAGGCTATTAAGGCCACTACTGTAGCAAGCCTAGACAGTCTCCCTCCCCACAGATGGTATCCCATCCTCCCCTGCCCAGTCCCTCCAGCAACCATGCCATTAATCACACATGGATTGTCTGAGATGCATTACGTGCTTTATTTCGCTGTTCCATTGGACCAGTATTTCCAGCGCTGTATGTTTAGTATTTTGTATATGGTCCTGTGACTTGGTGAACCATATGTGGGTCCATCCATCAAGCCATTTATCAGATCGACTGTTCAAACTGAAAAAAATCTGGTTACAACCGTGATCCCTACCTAACACAGTCTATTATGAGTAAAAAAAAAAAAAAAAACTTTTTCTGATACATCTATGACTGATGTGTAGATTGGCAGTCGATATGACTGTGTATTGGACTTTTACACTGGCGTGGACAGATCACTTCACACCGGAGTCCTCTCGCCACCTCCGTGTACCAACTATAAGGGCTGCCCCTAAGTTTAACCCAGATAAGAAAATAAACTTAAGTTTCTTTTTCAGTTTACCAATGCATAAAGCTAGATATTCCAGAATCAGACATTTGTAAATGTGAACTCATAGAAGTTTATCAACGTTTGTAGGTTTCTTGCCAACCTAGCTTTATTTATCGGATTCGGAGTTCCTGCAGATGACCGAATTGTATCATACAATTTGTAAAATTGTATGCAATATGCAGGAACTCCGATACAATGGTAAAGACAGAAAATAGAGACAGTCTCCTCCCGTCTCAACAATAAATCACGCAAATGTCTTACACAAAAAAGTAAATGGCAGCAGATCTATACTAAACATGGCCCAGGGAGTCTAATAATTTTCTGTACATTAAAACTATTTTCTGATCAAGAATTTTAAACGGAAATTACCTGCACAGTGTAAACCCAGCCAACGTCCATGTGGCTATGAGGAACTACATATGCATGAATCAAGTCATCGCTGTAAGAAGACACACAAATAAAAAACTAAAACATAAAAATAAAAAATTCAACGTTTCCATTTTAACTTGAGCGCTTCTAATATTTACATGCTCAGTTCATTTCACGTGATTCCACCACAAAGTACTTCCTTATTCCGCCTTAAAAATAAGGCGTGTCTAGACAACCCAACTTCCTTACCGTTATAAAGTTACCGATGGTACGTTTCAGTTTTTTACTTTTCAGTCCTCCTTAAGATGACTCGGACTGCGCAAAAAAAAAAAAAAAAACGGACTTCATTAGTCCGGTTTTGATGATTTTTTTCCACCGGACAATTTCACTGAAAACCGGATAGTCCGGTCAAAAACCGGACAGCTGGCAACCCTATCAGTAGTAATAGTTGGGGGGAGTTGTTTGATGCATTTCCTGGGATGGCAGGGAAGAGAGGGGGTTAAAATCGGAGCTAATTTTTTTGGCCAGTAGATTTGCTATACCTTCTGGCTCCATGTAGTTGGCTGCATTTACAATCAGTTCTGCACACTGCTGTGTGCTACCTTTAATGTTTCAGACATAGCTAAAGAAAGCCTTGTGGTAGGCCTTTGCCTTGGAAGCAATCTTTATCTCAAATTTGGCTTTAGTAGACTTAATTTGCCCTCTTAGTTTTTTGTTTATATTGATGAGAGTGCTTTTATCATGTTGGGTATAGCACTTCTAATCATGGCTATGATTTTTTTCTTTTGTTGTACAATCTGTTTATGTTTGGATTCTACCAGGGTGTTTTGTTTTTTGAGTTAGTTCTGGGCTTATTTCTGGTAGGTACAGCTGTCTCTTTACATTAATAAACATGACTGTACTGAGTTTCTGAGAACAGTTTTGCATAGTCAACTTTGTTCTCAGGAGCTGGGGGACTTAAAATTTTGACAGGCTATCATTTAGTAGTAGGAAGTTTGCCTTAGAATAGTTCCTAAATGTTACAGGGTTATCTGGGGTCATGGAACTGATTTTTTATTACAAAGGAGATAGCTTTATAGTCTGACCTCACCAGAGAGGACACTACACAGGGAATGGTCAGTTACAGCATTCTCTCATGTTTGTAAGTACCAGGTCAAGTATGTTTGCACCCCTACTGGGTGTATGGACAGTCTAATCCAAGGTGTTCATGTTTATAAAGCCAACAAACTAAAATAATGAGTAAAAAGGTCACAGAAAAAAAACAATCACTAAAAACCAAAAGAATAATCTAGCAAGGCTAAACTTTCCACTGTGTGATTCCTTAAACCTCCTATATCAGAGGCAACATGGGATATATGCAAATGTCCCTTTAAGAACATCAGGTGTTTTAGCTATAAGGCAATTGTGAATACTGATTACTTTTTTCTTTTTAAGTCTATTTATGGACAAATTCAGGCCAATAAAGCTAACCCCCACAAGCTGTGGACATGCATGTTTCAGCTTTTTTATGGCATCATCAGCATAGATATCAGCTGGGTACAACAACCCTGTGTTTCTAAAGGTTAGCCAAACATACTACTTATGCTGTGCTGATGATGCCATAAGAAGGCTGAAATGTGCATGTCCACAGCTAGTGGGATTTGGCTTTATTGGCCTGAAGTTCTCCATAAACAGATTTAAAAGTAAGTTCTGGACATTCAGAAATGCCATTAATTGAAGTACCTGATGTCCTTAAAGGGTCATTTTCATATATCCTAAGTTGCCTCTAATACAGAGGTTTAAGGAATCACACAGTGGAAAGTCTAGCCTTGCTAGATTTTTCTTTGGATTTTTACTATTTACAAAGTCCAGGAATCTTTGGACCTGTAAGTCTGGGTTCATGTAAGCATCCCAGTTTATAGTGGGGTAGTTGAAGTTACCCATGAATATGATATTGGGTTGAATGGTGATAGCCCCCAGTAAGTCCAAATATGAGTTATGGTTTTCTTGGGTCATAGAATCATAGGTCATAGGCTGTGAAATGGAGAAAAGGCACATCACCTTTTCTACCCACCCCTACTGGTGTACTCAGGGATCCATCCCTGGACCAATGTTGTTCAATATTTCAATTAACAACTTCCACTCTGCTATTTCTAATGCAAAAATCATTCAGTATGCAGATGACTCAACTCTAGTCTGCTTTGCCACAAACCTTCCAGAACTTCAAACAAAGACCCAGTCAGCCTTCTCTACTACCGAGACCTAGATGCATCAAAACCACCTATCTCTCAATGCAAACAAATCAAAAATTCTACTGTTCCCACCCTCAAAATCCTTCTCCTATGATAAAAGCTCTTTCCTAATACTTAGCCAAAACAACTCTCATATTGAAATTGTACCCTTTGCCAAACTACTAGGCGTAACTATATATGAACACCTTAAGTTTGACATTCACATTCAGCAAAATATAAAAAAAAAAAATCCAAAAACTAGGCATGTTATATAGAAACAATCACTTCCTCACCTTCTCTACTAGACAAACACTAGCCTCTGTGTACCTCCTTCCTTCCCTGATGAACGGTGCACCTCTGCTAACCAACCTATCCGCCTCTCTCTCTTCTAAACTTGAAACTTGTTATAACAACATTTCTAAATTTGCCAACAATGCCAAATATAGTACCCACCTCTGCATTACCCTCCAGTCTTTAAACTGTCTAGAACTCTCCAAATATCTGGACTACCTACAACTTACCACTGCTCATAGATTAATATTCAACCCAATCAATTGCCCTGCACTTTCAAACATCCTTCCCATTTATACCCCTAATAGAACTCTCAGATCTGAACACCAAAATCTAATTGCTATCCATAAACCCAAACACCCTGCTGGGCAACTTCTCCTCTCATTCTCCCTTGGCAAGAAATGGAATTCTCTCCCAACCTCACTAAGGACTATGCAGAACAATTCAGCTTCACTCCTACCTTTCTTTTAAATAGAAATGCAACTACATCTTATCAACCTAGTCCCTCCTTGAGGCAAAAGATCAGACATGGCATCATCCTAGGGCTTTAAGACTTTGACAAACTTGCTTACTCTAATAGCTGATAACTCCCATATGTTATGCTGCTTAATGTAAATACTGTAAATAGCTCTTCATTTTTCATTTCTCATCTGAAGGCTGTAATACTTTGTTAAATGTAACTGAACTCTGTAATTCACATAATAACATGTTCTGTAAAATACTGGGCACATTTGTTTTCTTGATAAGTATCTGTATTGTAATTTCTACTGTATTTCTATACTATGGAGCTTTTCTCCCCAGGCCTTCAGTGAAAACAGGCTCCCTGGGCCCAGTGGACTTCCCCAATAATCAAACTGGAAATAAATCATAAATAAATAAATAGAAGGTTTATAGGTGTGTACTAGGCTAATGGCCCTGGAGCCTTTACAAGCCTAGCCCATAGGATTACCCTGGCATCGTACCACCCGACTTTAGTTTCCAATGGTTCTGTTGAGTAGAGCCACTGGAGTGATCCCCGGGTTGAATTTTCTATTTCCCATCCACTCATCAAGATTTCTCTTGAAGAGGGCCAGTGAGGTGTTCTGTTTGACATGTATGGGAAGTCAATTCCATAGCATGGGCAGGCTCAGGGTTATGAACCCGTCCCTCCAGCACGTTCTGTTGATTGTGGTAATGAGGTTGAGGTTTCTGGAGCATGTAGTGCGGAGGGATTGGGATTTCTTTAGATGTTGCATTTCTAACAGAGCTGGGTCAGACATGACTTTGTAAGTCAAGCAGCGATCGCCTCTAAGTAGGCGATATGAGAAAGAGAATAGTTGGAGTTTTTTGAGTCTGTCCATATAGGACAAATGTTTAAGGCCTAGTATCCTTTTTCTGAGGTACTTTTGCAGCCTCTCCGGTTGTTGTAGGTGTCTAGTGAGGTACATACCAAATGGGGCATTGTACTCAATGATTGGCCTAATGAGGGAAGAGTAAAGGGAGACACTTTCTTCCTGGATGCAAAATGCTTAGTAATGAGATGTGCCACATAGAAGGACTTTCTGACCACAGTGGCAATGTGGTGGTCAAAAGAAAGGTTGCTGTCAACCTGTGTTCCCAGATCTCTCATAATGCTGGTTTACCTTTAAATCGATCACACATGATCGGCTGAAAACTTAATCGACTAATTTAAGCGAACCGAATCCGCAAAAAATTTTAAATGTTGAAAATATGTCAAATTTCAACATTTCTGGCTGTGCCACACCTCCACACCAGTGCTACCATGAGTCAAAAAGGGGTGAGGTTTTGCCGTTCGCTTATGTGGAATTCGACTTTGGAGATGTTCTCACTTCAGTATTCACGGAAGCCGTTTCGCCCATATTGGGATCGACGATGTAAAGGTAAACTCATAATGCCTTCTGTGTTCAGTGGACTACTATCAATGTGGTAATTCATGGGAACCGGGTTTTTCCCAAAGGGGATGATGACACATTTTTTGGCATTGAGCTTAAGGCCATGGTTCTGACACCAGTCGTTGGTCTCAGTGAGACCTTTCTGTAGGATGTCAACATCACTTGGGGAGTTAATAATCACTCCCAACTTGCAATCATCTGTGAACTTTGTCAGCCAAAGTCCATTCATGTTGGCCTCGACTTCAGAGAAGTAGATACCAAACAGGAGAGGACCCAAGACCGAACCCTGTGGGACTCCAATCGTGACTGGTCAGCAGTCTGACTTGGAGTCAGCTACTTTCACACTGTGGGTTCTATCTGTGAGCCAGTTTGCAACCCACCTGGTGATATAGGGGTTGATGCCTAACTTAGTGAGTTTTTCTAGTATTCCTGAGTGGGGAATGGTATCAAAGCCCTTGGCCAGATCAAGGTAGGCTGTATGAACTACCTTGCCTTCATCCGCAATTCTGGTGACTGACTCAAAGAAGTCGACCAAGTTGAGCAGGCATGATCTACCCTTCACAAAATCAAACTGTGTGGGATCCAGAGTTTGGAGATTCCCTTTATCCTTGTTTATTAGGTTCGTGACGATGCGTTCCATAGCTTTGCATATCAGACTCGTCAGGCTAATGGGTCGATAGTTCCCAGAGTCTGTAGTCACGCCTCCATTGTGGAGAGGGATGACTGTAGCAGTGCACCATTCTGTAGGGACAAAGCCTGAGGTGAAGTCGTGATTGAACAGGGCACACAGGTGAGGTGTCAGTTCACTCTGTAGTTCATGTAGAACACAGGCAGGGATATTGTCAGGTCCCATAGAAGCTGTATTCTTGGCCTTGGACAGTGCTGTTTTAACCTGTGCAGCAGTAATACTGGGTGCCTGGCAATCTACTGGTATTGTGATTGGTCCTTTGGGGGGAGGGGTAAAGTTGGCACTGAATCTGTCAACCAGTATGTTGGCAATATCTGCTGGCTCAGTATAGGCGGTACCATTGTGCAGTAGCTCAGAGCAAATCTAGGTATTGCCATGGAGATTGTTTATATAACCATAGAAGATCTTGTGGTTGTCTTTACTATCTGCTGCAATCCTGTTTTCATACCTAGCTTTAGAGGATTTGAAAAGGGATCTCAACTTGTTGTTGAGGCTGATAAGGGAGTTTTTCCAGTCTTGGGACCTTATTCCACATCAGTTTCCTCCTTCTGTTGTAGAGTTTGTTTATGGCAGGGAACCACCAGATTTGCTTCCTTTTTTGGAGGAAAGGATCTTGGTTCTATTGGGTAGGGCGAGATCTATGCATTTGTGCATGTGTTTGTACAGTGTATTGGTGTATGTTTCACTGGTCATGCAACTGATCTCCATTTGCATGGGTGTCGTGAAGTTATGCCACCTCTGTTTTTAGGAGACCAAAGGTAGCTAGTTTTTCATGGTGGTTACCTTTGTGGGAGAGGTGGGAGGGATGTGTATTTCCAAGGTGATTAGTTTGTGGTCAGATGTAACCAGGGAGGAGTTGACTATTAGTGTAGAGAAGTGACCTATATCTTGCAAGGATATGATATGGAACTTTGCCTGTGGAAATCTGGACAAGGAGAAGCTAAGGTAGATCATCCTGTTTGTCTAGTTTTGAGGTGAGTTTGTTGTTGATTTACAGTGAAACACCTCCATCTTTGGTCCCTGCCTGTGCAATAGCTGGTCTGAATGTATAGAAGACATTGAAGCCCTGCACTGCCAAGGTGCTCTGTATGGCTTTAAACTACGTCTCAGTAACTGAACAGATGTCCACATTCTCCAGGGTGAGGAGAGCTTGGAAGGAGTGGAGTTTCTTACTTAGCTTCCTGACACTGAGAAGTAACACCTTTATATTTTCTTGGTTTTGATTTGCTATGTTGGAAGGTTTGTCAGCTTGGCATTGGTTAAAAAGGCACTATGGGGAGGAGAATGTTTTAGTCGACATTTAAAGCCTAGAGGGTACTGGTGCAGACAATCCCTCACAAAGCATTGTGGTCTGTTGTCCATGTTTTCCCTTGCTGACAAATAATGTACCCCTTGGAATTCACAGGAGCTAGGAGAAAAAAGGAACAGTCAGTAAACAGCATGGATGAACAGGAAGCAAAGAAGAGATAGAAAGTGCATCAGTGGTCACACATATACAGGCAAAATGCCTTCCAGATGACCACAACAATGATCGGCTAAAACTCAGTGGATTCCCAGGTAATTCATGAGGTTATGGAACAGCCACTCCCTCTGACTAACTCTAGAATAAAATAACAGAGCAGCCTGATTAGAATACAGACAAAAGTGACTTAGCTTGTGTGCAGCACATGTGAACCAGATAGTTCTCAAAATCATATTTGGAAGCCTTTACATGGAATTGACACCTACAACCCAGGTGTTGAGTGCAATTCCAAATACAATCTGGGCACCCAGCGACAATCTAAGAAGGCTGTGTGAATGACAGTCCAGTGGCAATGTGGCATTGAACAATGGTCACAGAAGGGTATGGTGCAACAAGGATATGCAGCATTTAAGCAGCATAAAGTCTAGTAATTAAACATCTACTTCTTAATTTTGTTAGCTAAACCGTTGGCAAACAGCTGTAGGAAGAACAACATCCCCCACCACCCCTTCACAATCTAGGTCATCATATACTGTCTCACAGTGCTTTGTTCTCCAGTTTTGTCCTCCGTTGGGGTGCCTTGCCTGCAGAGTCTGAATGTTCCACCTGCATTTGCATCTGCTTTTTCACTGGCTGCTTTGTTTTCCTCCCATCTCCCAAAGACCACGAAGTGGTAGTCCTCTACCTCTATATTTGATGTGAATGTGCATGTTATGTAAGAGGTAGGGTGTTTATTGTAATAGACTGACATCTCATTCAGGATGAGTTGTACCCATTCAGTACCAAGGCATATTCCATCTCCATCCCCCAGTACTGGCACTGAATGAAGTGGGTAAACAATGTGATGTTTGAGTATAAATCTGACAGTATATTTTTTCAGGGGTCAGACTAACACATCTCTGAGGTACACATAAACTGTATAAAATCTGCAGTTGCTATTTTTATTTGTTTTTATTCAAGGATGAGACAGAAAGACTGTATAATGTGAACTGTAATGATGTGATGAAAATGTATACAAGACTTGTGCTTCCTTTTTTCTGTCCAGTACATAACAATGTGCATAAGGCTTGCAAAAATGCCTCTGTGTCCTTCTGAGAAGTAGACCGACTATATGTAAAATACAAAGAGTAGGATATATATGTGAAAATGCATGAAAGGAATTGTAAGTATTAAGCTGTACTTAGCTGTAGGGATTGAAGTTAAAGACTTATGAGTTTCTCTTTGGGGAAGAGCATCTACGCTAAATATGTAAATGCTTTCTCCAAATCTATACTTAACTTCACCTTCTGCTCCTGTGTGGGGTTTCGTGGCCATAAGGTTAAAAATGCTCATTAACTAAAAACAGGACACAACTGGATTCTCCAAAATATTGGCCAGGATTCATGAATGCCTATACATCGCTCATTTGTGCGAAGGACAGTGACAAGTGAGCTGTTTGCAATTCAGAAAGCAGCAGTACATGTCACAACTGGCAGCAAAACAAGGGTTGGTGAACGAATATGCTAATGTGGAAATAGACAGCTGAATTACTTGCAAATTAATCAAATAATCATGCTGGAGCAATTTAGAAATGCATAAAATAAGTACCTACATATTACACTCACTTTAGCTCTGAATTCCAGGCCATTCTGGAATACAGCTACACAGAAACTTTAAAAATGTTAGGGTTTGCTATAGCTATCATAAATCTGTATGCATAACAGGCTCTCATAGAAGGTGCTGCTGTTGCAGGAGCTCGGTCTAGAAGGTGTAGCGTGCTGAAACCACATTTGACCTTCCATGGACTTCATGGTATAGAAGTAATAGAAGTAATAGAGCATTACAGGTTGGACAGGGATACCATAGAACAAATAGTGAACATTTGTCATCCTTACATGAGACCCTGTGGAAATCATGGAGAACCCTTCCCAGTAGAAACCAAGGTATGTGTAGCATTACATATACTAGCTGCAGGGACTTTTCAGAGACCCACAGTGGATACAGTGGGGGCTTCAAAGGCCTCTACCTCAACACTACTCCACCAGTTTCCCAATGTAGTACTGTAACTTGTATGGGGCATATCTGGTTTCCTTGAACCCCAGAAGACAGAGCAGCCACTGTGTAAAATTTCTATGCTATAGCACATTTTCCTGAGGTGCAGGGGGCCACAGGCTGTCAAACATTGAAATAAAATCTCCACCTAATGAACTGGGAAGGAGGTATATAAACAGAAAAGGATATCACTCTACTAACTGACGGGTGTTTTGTAATACACAACGTATCATCTGTAATGTTTGTGCAGGTAACACTGGCATTTTCCATGTGGCACACCTGTGACCTGTACCTTAGGTTTTCTAGAGGAGACTTTCCACACTGACATCCAGTGAGAGGTGCAGGATATGCACAACCCCCATGAGAAATCCACACAACCCCATTGAGCAAGGTTACAATAATGAACATGCTCAGACTAGAAATACCATAGAATGTGTTTTTGTCATCTTAAGTCATGTTTCCAATATCTAGATACAGCTGGTGGTACCCTGCAGTCTTCCAAAATCCTGACCATCTGTGCCATGTTACATAACATCATTCTCAGGAAACAGCTGCAGCAGGGAGACCCAGGACAATGACTATAGTTCCCAGCACCATAGGCAGGGCCAGCAGTCACAGATCAGGAGTCAGATGAGGAACCCACAGCTGGAGATGAACATAGCAGATGAAGGCGTGCACAGTATTCTATGGCCCTTGCTAAAAGGCAGTAAACAGCACACACAATCACCACATAATTAAACAAAAAAGGAGCTATACACATACAAACAGTAGCAGCGATGCATGCAAACTTACCAGCCTTTACTTACTCATGTATTGATTGGCTTCTGGGAACATCAGACATGGGCAACCCCAAACAACAAAGTTCTCAACAGCAGTAACAAAGGTGAGTGATGAACCTGTAATGAACAGATAAATGCTTACTTTATACTTATGTACTGTTCAGTAACTGCAATCTACTGATCACCTATACAGGAGTGTCATCAGTAACCTATATAAGTGATATATGTAACATACACAGACCAAACCAACTATAAAGCTTTTAAAGGGAACAAAATATCTTTCCTGAATATATTTACAACTTGTGCATTAATCCAAAGCAGCCACATGTTAAACAAACCTAAAGGGTATAGGACAATGTCTCCATCAACTACTTAGGGAGGTGATCAAGCATACTTACTCACAACTACAAAAGAAAAAATAAGTAATTATGACACAAATGAGGGAACTGCAATCCAACACAAGAAAAAAATATTTATTGCACAAAAAACATGCTTGTCCTGCTCATTACTGTGCATAAGGCATAAATGCACAAGGAGGAGCAAGCAGTAATTCATAAGTAATACTACTATGACTGCCACTACTACTACTACTACTGCTTCTACTGTTACCACTATGAAAAGCACCACTACTACTACTACTGCTGCTTCTATTATCATTGCTATGAATAGTAACACTACTACTGCTGCTTCTACTGTTACTGCTATCAAGAGCACCACTACTACTTCTGCTGCTTCTCCTGTTACTGCTATGAATAGTACCACTACTACTACTGCTACTTCTCCTGTTACTGCTATGAATAGTACCACTACTACTACTGCTGTTTCTACTGTTACTGCTATGAATAGTGCCACTACTACTACTGCTGCTTCTACTGTTACTGCTATGAATAGTACCACTACTACTACTGCTGCTTCTACTGTTACTGCTATGAATAGTACCACTACTACTGCTGCTTCTACTGTTACTGCTATGAATAGTACCACTACTACTACTGCTGCTTCTACTGTTACTGCTATGAATAGTACCACTACTACTGCTTCTACTGTTACTGCTATGAATAGTACCACTACTACTACTGCTGCTTCTACTGTTACTGCTATGAATAGTACCACTACTACTACTGCTACTTCTCCTGTTACTGCTATGAATAGTACCACTACTACTACTGCTACTTCTCCTGTTACTGCTATGAATAGTACCACTACTACTACTGCTGCTTCTACTGTTACTGCTATGAATAGTGCCACTACAACTACTGCTGCTTCTACTGTTACTGCTATGAATAGTACCACTACTACTGCTGCTTCTACTGTTACTGCTATGAATAGTACCACTACTACTACTGCTGCTTCTACTGTTACTGCTATGAATAGTACCACTACTACTACTGCTGCTTCTACTGTTACTGCTATGAATAGTACCACTACTACTACTGCTGCTTCTACTGTTACTGCTATGAATAGTACCACTACTACTACTGCTGCTTCTACTGTTACTGCTATCAAGAGCACCACTACTACTTCTGCTGCTTCTCCTGTCACTGCTATGAATAGTACCACTACTACTACTGCTACTTCTCCTGTTACTGCTATGAATAGTACCACTACTACTACTGTTGTTTCTACTGTTACTGCTATGAATAGTGCCACTACTACTGCTGCTTCTACTGTTACTGCTATGAATAGTGCCACTACTACTACTGCTGCTTCTACTGTTACTGCTATGAATAGTACCACTACTACTGCTGCTTCTACTGTTACTGCTATGAATAGTACCACTACTACTACTGCTGCTTCTACTGTTACTGCTATGAATAGTACCACTACTACTACTGCTGCTTCTACTGTTACTGCTATGAATAGTACCACTACTACTACTGCTGCTTCTACTGTTACTGCTATGAATAGTACCACTACTACTACTGCTACTTCTCCTGTTACTGCTATGAATAGTACCACTACTACTACTGCTACTTCTCCTGTTACTGCTATGAATAGTACCACCACTACTACTGCTGCTTCTACTGTTACTGCTATGAATAGTGCCACTACTACTACTGCTGCTTCTACTGTTACTGCTATGAATAGTGCCACTACTACTACTGCTGCTTCTACTGTTACTGCTATGAATAGTACCACTACTACTGCTGCTTCTACTGTTACTGCTATGAATAGTACCACTACTACTGCTGCTTCTACTGTTACTGCTATGAATAGTACCACTACTACTACTGCTGCTTCTACTGTTACTGCTATGAATAGTACCACTACTACTACTGCTGCTTCTACTGTTACTGCTATGAATAGTACCACTACTACTACTGCTGCTTCTACTGTTACTGCTATGAATAGTACCACTACTACTACTGCTGCTTCTACTGTTACTGCTATGAATAGTACCACTACTACTACTACTACTACTACTACTACTACTACTACCAGTAATGCTGGTAGAATTACGACTGCTCCTACTGCTACTACTATTGCTGCTGTTACTATAACTACTACTACTATATCTATCATTACTAATACTACTGCTATTAATACTAGTACTAATACTCCTACTACAAGTATGAGCACTATGCTTAACATACTGAAATTCAGTATATATCATGATAAAAACAGGTACTTGACTGAGCAAGCATTAGCTTCCCACTCTGTGTATCAGACATAGGTACCCATATATTTTAAAGAAATGTGAAAAAGAGCAGGACATGGTCATCACTTGCACAGGGCGGGGTGGGGTGGGTTACACAGGTGCATGCCTGACACAAAAGAAGTGAGTTGGGGGGAGTGTATGTGAGAGAGAGAAATGTGCAAGTATTCACTATCAGGGCCAGTAGTACCAGATGTAAGTAGCCAGATTTGAAGAATACCTGCATGTGTGTGAGGTCGCATAGGCAATGTAAGGTGTACTGTGTGTGTAAGTCTGCAGGAACATAGCCACAGCAATTGTACCAGCACTATACCTTGACATCCTTGACAGGTGTGAACCATGCAAGGAAGACGATTCAGTTCAAGTTGCCACTCCCAGCCATGTGAATTACCTGTGCCAGGAGTTGCACTACTAGTTCCATGACCCTGGCTAGAAGTCACTACCTGATTTGTGAACAATATCTGCTGGACGAGCTTTCATTACAACTATGTCCACAACCACATGTTCCACCATGTCTGGGTGAGGACACCTGCACCACTGATGGAGCAATAGAACTAGTATTCATCAGTGACTCACACCTGAGTAAACACTGGCTTGGCTAAAAGATTTTGATCCCTGAACACACATTTTAGGGGCTACCTGACCATTTTGAAACAATGCTTAAGTCATACTTTGAAGTATATGCTTTTTGATGTGTAGTTTAAAGTCTCATGTGGCAGAAACAGGTCATATACAGCTCTTTAAAGTGTCAGCATGGATAGTTAGTGGCTCATATCCAGCAAATCTCCCCTACTGTGATTGTATAAAAGAAAATCTGGATTGTGTAGCATTGGGGTTATCAGCTGATGTCATGTGGATAAATCAATGTAAGGTGAACACCTACATGGCTACAGCATTTTGGTAAGTCAGACATATTTTATGGGAGTCATATGGTTTAAAAAATACTACTGAAGTCATCCATTCAAGTGTGTGCTTTTTGACAACTGCAATACTGATCTCCTCCATGGCATGAGCTGCTAATATGCAGTTCTCTATATTGTGGTCCTAGACAGGCAGGGGTTTGAATCTGGTAATGTAGGTCTGGAAGTAAATATTGACAGATAGGACTGGCTTACCCACAGATGCTGACTTACAAATCAAACTATTGTGAACACTAACAGGGCTAAAGGATTTTGAGCCATAGAATACATTTTAGGGGAGGCATAACCATTGCAACTGACTGCTGATGTAATCCCTTCAAGTGTGTGCTTCATGATATTCCAGATACAGCTCTGTATGTGACATCAGCGTTTCATATACAGCTCTATGAATGACGAACACACAGGTAGGTAGGTGTTCAAGACTGTCAAGGTATAAACATGGAGTGTGTGATACAGTGGCAACACTCAGGATTGGCTTTTCAAAAGCAATTGATGATTACAGTTTTGTTTACTGTACATGTTTACGATTGAGGAGCGACAGGCCAAATTGTGTAACCCCTTTAATGGAAGCAATATGCATTCAAACACAATGCCCACATTATCCCTTTAAGTGTGTGTGGCCTGACAAGTGTGATATGAAGTGTTGGGCAGTGTCTTCAGTTTGTGCACAGGTTAAGTTTAGCTTGGACTACATTGCATATTTTTTAATCCACTAGTGTATGTCTTTTATTATTATTATTATTTTTTAGATCAAGTTTAGCTTGGACTACATTGCATATTTTTTAATCCACTAGTGTATGTCTTTTATTATTATTTTTTTTTTTGCATGACAGTGGTTACAGGATAGACTGGATTATTCAACAGATGTTGATGTATGTTGTGCTACATAGTGGTCACAAAGCAGAGCAGGACATTTATCATAGTTTATTATGGTTTGGAAATGGGTCGGTGAGGTTCATAAAGTAATTGCTGTACTTCCTTATGTGTATGCCCAGTATAAGCATGTATTGTGTTTGGTGACATTTAGCACAAAGCACATTAGCCAATTAATGTTGTACAATGCTTATTGTCAGTGGCAGAAATGTCTGGGAATTTTCTTCTGGAGCATGGCTCTGCTGATGGCTGTTCAATGGAGGTAATGGCCGATGTATGGTGAACACCTGCATTGTTATAGGCCATGTACACCTGTTGTATGTGACCTCTGGCAATTTCTACAGTTTACTTACTATTTGATGGTACTATTGCACCTGTCTGTGAGCTATGCTACATGTTGCAATCTAGGTATTACAGATGCTTTGCAAATTGCTCAACTAGGGTAACATATTTCTTTCCGACATGATAGTATACTGCCTCCAGAGGTGTCAGACTGTAGTAATTTGTGTATGTGTGGCAGCAGGGACTACACACATAAGCCACATATGCTTTACCCTCCTGACAAAATACTATATTGATGACAAAACTCTTGATGAATACTGCAAAAAATATCTCCAAAACACACTTAAATGCCAAAATTTAATAAGTAAAGCTTTCGGGCTCACCACCCTTCATCAGTACATGAAAACAATGAAATTTTTCACAACATTAAATAGGGGTACAGATAGAATCGGGTCTACTTCTTTTGACCTAACTTTCATTTGCCTGACACTCATTTGCCTGAGACCAAATGACTGAAATTTCATTTGCCTGACACTTCATTTGCCTGACAACTATTATTAGCAAGAAAATGGAATATGCCCCCTTCCCCACTGCAGTGTGACACTGGAGTTAGAATATATAGTTAGGGGGGGTGGGGGGCACAGCCCCCCACAATGGGGGGTGTGGGGGCGAAGCCCCCCAGTTACTTTTCTGTTACTAAGCAATATTACATGAAAAGTTAACAATATCATATGAAATGAAGTGGGGGGCTGTGCCCCCCACACCTCCCCAACTATATATTCTAACTCCAGGGTCGCACTGCAGTGGGGAAGGGGGCATATTCCATTTTCTTGCTAATAATAGTTGTCGGTCAAATGAAGTGTCAGGCAAATGAAGTGTCAGGCAAATGAAATTTCAGTCAAATGGGGTCAGGCAAATGAAAGTTAGGTCAAAAGAAGTAGACCCATAGAATCACATGATCTAGCCAGCCTAACACATTTAACTTGCAATTAACTATTTCAATTATTTAAAACTATACTAACATGCATAAAAAACATTTTAAAATAATTAAATTGTTCCTTACTATTCATATAATATAATTAATTACATCTATTTGCACATGCATAAATAAATACATTTGCATTACTCTAAAATCACCCTATACAAAATATATTTCATGTAAAACTTCTTTTATACACATACTATATGCACACTGCATAACAAATATTACTTCATATTTCATAGACATTCAATCAAGAGAAATTCATTATGAAATATACATTTTTAAATATATACATTTCATAAATACTTTAATAAAGAAACCATAATAAAAATATATTCTCAAATATTTTCTCTCTGTCTTTTTACCAATACCGGCTTTATGCTAACTGCATTATTTAGACCTGGTAGTGTGTCTGCCTGTAACCTAGTGATCCATTCATACTCTCTTAGTTCTAAGGCATTGTTCATATCTCCTCCTCTAATACCTGTAATTATTGTACATATACCTCCAAATTTAAAAGTGTGTGTGACATTGTCCATAATATGCTTATATAGAGCATTAGTAATTACTTTCCTTCTAATTAACGATTTATGCTCTATAATACGTTCTCTTAACTTCCTAGTTGTCTTACCAACATAAAATGCTGTACATAATGTACATGTTGCAAGATATACTATTTGTGACATATTGCAGTTAGCTGAACATTTAAAATTATATTTATTTTTAGTAATAGGATGTTCAAATTCATTTGTTAAATCGTATATATCTGTACAGCAACTACAATTATGGCATTTCAGTGTTGCATTTTTATGCTGGTATAAAACTTTCAGAGCTTTAAAATCTTTATAACATAGTTTTTGTTTTAATGTTTCCAGATTTCTATATGAGAATCTAGGTTTTAAACCTATTAATTCTTTGATTTCTGGCATTGCTAATAGTATAAGCCAATTTCTTTCTATAATGTCACACACCTCTTTAGTATTTATATTATAAGTAGTTATATATCTATCTAATAAGTTCATTTTTCTCATTGGGTATCTGTACTAATTCTGTCATTCTCTGACTAAAATAGGTTTATACTTGCCTTTCCTACCTTTTCTAACCTCTTCATAAATGGTGTCTATGTAACTTGAGGAGTAACCATTCCTTATAAATTCTTGTTTCATCTCATCCACTTGCAACATGAAATTATCATCTTCTGTATTAAGTTTACTGGCCCTTATTAATTGTGCCTTGAGTATTCCTTTAAAAGTATGTGGCACATGCATACTGTTTCTTCTAACATACCTATTAGCATTTATCTCTTTCTTATAGATCATAGTTTCTATTTTATTCATTTTTTTATATAATTGAATGTCTAAAAATATTATACTATCAGATGAAGAGATCATTTTAAACTTTAAAAAATCAGTTGTGGCATTTAAATATTTAATACAATTATGCAGTTCATCATTACTACCATTCCAAATAAAAAAACAGTCATCTACAAATCTTCTGTAGAATTTAACTTTGTTATTTGAATTATTATAATTACTTAATACAAAATGCTTCTCCCATTGATATAGTACTAAGTTTGCATAGGTGTTAGCTACTGGGGTCCCCATTGCTACCATAGTTAGCTGCAAGAATGGTTTCTTATCAAAAATAAAAACATTTTTGTTAGTACTATTTCTAGAATCATACAACTATTTTCTACTTCATTTGTCTGTACATTAGTTTCTGTACAAAGAAAACTCCTTATTGCATCCAAACCATATTCATTAGGGATGACTGTAAATAACGATGTTACATCTAATGTCACAAAAATAAAATTCTCATTAATATTCTGTTCGTACCATTTATATAAATCATTTAAAAAATGAACAGTATCCTTTAGAATACTTTGACATTTAACTAAATATTTACCAAGTTGAAACTGCAGATATTTTGAAATAGGTTCTGTCACCCACCCATTACCTGAAACTATAGGCCTAAGGGGTGGGTCTTCCAAGTTTTTATGTATTTTGGGAATTCCATAAATTTGTGGAGCCCTTGGACAAGGTATAGAAAAATAATTAAAAAGATCAATAGAAATATCATCATTTAACTGCATTTCATAAACTATCATGTTTACATCTACAATACATTTTTTTACTTCACTAAAAGTTATTTGCTTAAATGTTAAAGAGTCTGCAAGAATATTATTAAACTTTTCCATGTAACTATTTTTATCCATTATTACAACTGCACCTCCCTTGTCTGCTTGTTTAATAACCAAATCATCATTCTCTTCAAGCTGCTTAAGTGCTTTATATTCTCTATAAGACAAATTATAGGCCTTTCTTTTATTTCTTTTCGAATATAGTTGTCTCAGCTCTTTTTCAACAATATTTACAAAATCAGTTATTGTAGGGCATAGCTGTGGTACAAAAGTGCTTAGTTTTCTACATACAGGCATATTCATTGTTGTCTGCTTAAAAATCAGCTTAAGCATTAAACTTCTCGCAAACAGTTTTACATCTGTAATAGCATTCACAATATTATCTTGTGCATATGGTATAAATTTCAAACCCTTGCTAAGCAATTCTAACTGATCTTCATTTATTAACAGTTTTGATAGATTGACAGTACCTTTTATTATTTTTGTAGTTCGGATCAACGACGAACTACTTTGCTGAAAGTTACAGGGCTCTGTTCTTCCTTTTCATACTCGGCATTGTTTGCTGAGTTTGTCTCTGTAGAGAACGACCTCTTGTTAACGTTTGCTGCTGTACAGCGACTTTCTCTGGCTGCTTCAGTTGGAATTGTAAAAAAGAAGAAATTTCCATTTGCTTCATTTTATCTTTTAACTCAACCTGAGGTCGCAGTGATGAATGTTCACTTGTAATACATATTTTATTAACCGACGTGTTCGCCCCATCCTGTACAGGGATTTCACTTTCTTCAGCCGCTCTCTTTGAAGATATTGGTTCCTGCTGATTGGATAAAACATTCGCAAGATTCTGCTTATGTTCATTCTGATTGGGTATCAGCTCCGTAGGCGTTTGAGGCAATTCAAAATCATCTAATTGATCTAAAGAGTTAGAAACTGTCTCTCTTTGTTTAGTATTTATATTTCTTTTATTTTTATTATTTACATAGCCCCGTTGATTTTCTGTCCTTGGCCAAGAAAAAATATGGCCATTTTTAAAATCAGCCAAATCACATTGTATTTTCTTCTTCTTTTTCATTTCTAATCTGGTGTCTAAAGATTGTATGCGGTCCAGAAAAGCTTGGTATTGTGTATTACAGTTTTCAAATACTGGCAAATTCAAGATATCATTCTCAAGCTTATCAATCTCTTCTATCAAGTTTTTTTTCTACAGTTTCAAAGAATCTGTTCATTAATTTCATGTAATTTGCACTTAGTTCTAAGTTAAGCTGCTGCCATTGCACGAGTAGGTCTGTATAGGTATTACCATATGAAGGCATCTTTAAAATTCGAAGTCCTCAAGGTATCACGCCCAACTCCAAATAAGCCTGAAAGCTTAATCACTGCCATTGGAGTTGTTTGTACATCTGGACTTTCTTCTCCAGTAGACTTAATAATTTGTTAAAGTCTCCCATATTCTGGTCAGTGATTACCATTTGGGATGCAGTAGATGTAGATTGTAACAAAGGATTGTTAGACTTATATAACAGTCTTTTAACTGAAGTACTCATTTCTTCACCACAAGTATAGATATTTTCAAATTAGAAGGAAAGTAATTACTAATGCTCTATATAAGCATATTATGGACAATGTCACACACACTTTTACATTTAGAGGTATATGTACAATAATTATAGGTATTAGAGGAGGAGATATGAACAATGCCTTAGAACTAAGATAGTATGAATGGATCACTAGGTTACAGGCAGACACACTACCAGGTCTAAATAATGCAGTTAGCATAAAGCCGGTATTGGTAAAAAGACAGAGAGAAAATATTTGAGAATATATTTTTATTATGGTTTCTTTATTAAAGTATTTATGAAATGTATATATTTAAAAATGTATATTTCATAATGAATTTCTCTTGATTGAATGTCTATGAAATATGAAGTAATATTTGTTTTGCAGTGTGCATATAGTAATGTGTATAAAAGAAGTTTTACATGAAATATATTTTGTATAGGGTGATTTTAGGGTAATGCAAATGTATTTATTTATACATGTGCAAATAGATGTAATTAATTATATTATATGAATAGTAAGGGACAATTTAATTATTTTAAAATGTTTTTTATGCATGTTAGTATAGTTTTAAATAATTTAAATAGTTAATTGCAAGTTAAATGTGTTAGGCTGGCTAGATCATGTGATTCTATCTGTACCCCTATTTAATGTTGTGAAAAATTTCATTGTTTTCATGTACTGATGAAGGGTGGTGAGCCCAAAAGCTTTACTTATTAAATTTTGGCGTTTAAGTGTGTTTTGAAAATGCTATATTGAAACAGTGCATGCCGCACTTTTCATTACACAATTACTGACACCAGGCACATTTTAATTGCGATTACGTCCCCTAGGGTCTTATAACTATTATGGGTGGTCTTCCCTTTACACATACCAAACTATATCCATAGGCTTACGTTAACATTAGCAGACAAACAAAGCTGATGTGACTGGACAGCTTCCAAATGGCTCATATCTTCCAGGATTTCCACCTTAGTATATTTCTTATGACATGTCCCACATCTCCCATATAACTATATTTACTCTGTTATAGGTATATATCTGTAGCCATGCACTGTAGCATAATCTGTAACTAATACACTGTTCAAAGTGACAGTTGTGCTTCTGTGACAACTGCTTGTGAATGATTTGGGATTATTAAATATCCCAACTTCTACCCTCCCCAACATGCATGTGGCTGCCACAACTGTCATTATTGTTTCAGCAATCAATACATATCAGTGCATTATGTCCATTGGTCTTCATTATTTCATTTAATTGGTCCACAAGTTTGAAGTAGGCAGTTCTCTATTACTTCTGCATTGTTACTTCAGTACATATAAGGCACAGAAACATCTACACTTGTGCTAACTGCATCCATATTAAACATTTACTGCCTGTGCTTTATGTCCCAATGTACCTAACAATGTGACTAAATTTCCTGCATGTCAACTACCTGCACTGAATGCAATGTCCTGCTTCATAATGTTTCCTTGACCATGGGATATGATCTTACGATTCACACCACTGGCATCAAACAGACTGAAATATAAAATTAACACACAAATAAATCATTTAACAACTCACTGAGTGAACTATGGCCTCCGCAGCAACAGTAAATATGAACTCTTGCCCGGTGCTGTAGGCCTACACCATCCACACACTACAATAGGTGTGACACGGAAAACACTCCAAACAGGGTCCCAGACCACTTTTTCACTTCCTCCTGGATTCAAAGCCTTCTACTGCCCCTTCCCTACAATTATACACCATTACGTTCAAAGTGCATTTGCTCAGTATTCTTGAAGAAAGACAAGAAAACCAAGAAAAAGCTAGCTGACAGGGTGTTCACTCTAGAATATATATCCAATGTCACAAAAAAAGTGACACACATGAACAAAAGTAAATGTTCTGAAGCATACATTTACTTCATTTTCTATTAATTCATGACTGCAGTACATTTGAGTGGGTTTGCTTACAGCTTAATCAGGAATCCTTTTATCATAATGCCAGATATATTATGGCATCATAATTAAACAGACTCATTTCCTTACACCTTGAAGAGAACAAACTGGACAAGGTTCTTTCTGGCTGAGTTCAGCTTGATACATTTGCACTTCCCAGGTGGTGTTTCCATAGATAATTGCTGTCCTTCCAGTTTCTAAATTTGCACCAGTACTGATTCCCTTGTTTTATCTGCAGTAGTGGTGCTGCGTTAGCATTGTCGCCTCACATCAAGACGTTGTCCCATTCAATTCTTAGTTAGAGCGTCTTCTGTGTGGAGGCATGCATGAATGAGCGTGCCTTCATTGAAGGTTGTGCGTCAGGGCTAGTAACTCGGCACGTAAAAATCCACTACCAAACATTAGCAGACCGGAGTTCCGCTGTGGCGACCCCTAACCGGGATAAGCCGAAAGACACAACAACAACAACTGATTCCCTTGTTTTGAGAGATGTCTCCCTTTTTCATGTTGGTGTGACCCTAAAAGCTAAGATATGTATGTTCCAGGGTTTTGGGGTCTTGCACTCCAACAGAGGGAGTACAGGGGGCTTGTCTTGCCTGCAAGATGTGCTTACATTTAATGTTTTCATTGAGGTGAATTCCTGGTCAGTTGTGCTTGACAAGTCGGTAACTCATTGAGTTGTAACTCAACAAAGTGAAGTGGAAACAGATAGACTCAGTCATTCATTCTTTGAAATACTTTAAAATGTTTTATAACATTTCTGTATATAGTGATATACATTTCTTGCTTTTGATTTTAAGTGCTAATCTTTCACTTTCCTCTTTAAATAAAATCACAGACAAAGCTGCACCATTAAATATAGGTTCATAGGTAGGTACTACGCTATCTGCCCAAAGGCATTTATAAGCCTAGCCGGAATGTGTCGGCTTTCGCCACCCCGTTAGATTAGTTCCCTGTGCCTCTGTCCAGAAGAACCATTGAAGTGATCCCTGGGGTAAACTTTCTGTTTCCCATCCACTCGTCAAGGTTTCTCTTGAAGAGGGTTAGCGAGGAGCTCTGCCTAATGTAGATTGGAATCTTGTTCCAGAGCATGGGAAGTCTCTGGGACAGGAATCTATCCCTCCAGCACATCCTATTTATTGTTGTGGTGAGGTTTAGATCCCTGGAGCATGTGGCTCAAAGGGATATGGTTTTCTTTAGGTGGAGCATGTCCATCAACTCTGGGTTGGACATGGCCTTGTATGTCAGGCAGAGATCACCTCTGAGTAGGCGGTATGCAACCGAGTACAGCTGGAGTTTCTTCAGTTGAGCTGCATAGGGCATCTGCTTGAGGCCAGTGATCCTCTTGGTGAGGTACTTCTGTGGTCTTTCTAGTTGTTGCATGTGTCTTGTAAGATACATTCCAAATGGGGCATTGTACTCTATGATGGGTCTGATGAGTGATGCATAGAGGGGCCCAATGACCTCTTTCGATCTGGACGCAAACCCTTTGTGATTAGGTGGGCCACATAGAAGGATTTCCTAACCACTTTGGCAATGTGATTATCAAAGGAGAGGTTACTATCTACTTGGGTCCCCAGATTCCTTATTACGTCTTCCGTATTTAGGGGGCTACCACCTATGTGGAAGTTTGTGGGTACTTTGTTTTTTTTCCAAAGGGGATGACTATGCACTTTTTGGCATTTAGCTTGAGGCCATTGTTTTGACACCAGGTATCTGTCTCAGTGAGACCCTTTTGGAGAATGTCTGTGTCAGCCAGAGAGTCAGTTATAGCCCCTAGTTTGCAGTTGTCTGTGAACTTGGTCAGCCATAGTCCTCCTGTGCTTGCCTATACCTCTGAGAAGTATATGCCAAAGAGGAGGCATCCTAGGACTGAGTCCTGGGGAATACCACTTGTAACCGGTTTAGAGTCAGACCTAGCGCCTGCAACTCTTACCATGTTAGTTCTGTCCATGAGCCAGTTGGCAACCCATCTCGTGACGTAGGGGTTTATGTTCAGGCTGGTGAGCTTGTCTATAATACCTGAGTGGGGAATGGTGTTGAAGGCCTTTGCGAGGTCTAGCTAGGCTGTGTAGACCACCTTTCCCTCATCTATAGCCTTGGTAACTGTGTCAAAGAAGTCCACCATGTTTAGGAGGCATGATCTGCCCTTAACAAAGCCGAACTGGGTATGGTCCAGTGTTTGGAGGTTTCCAATGTCTCTGTTAATGAGATCCATGATTATGGGCTCCATAGCTTTGCAGACCAAGATAGTCAGGCTTATAGGGCGATAGTTCCTGGGGTCCATTGTGGCTCCATCTTTGTGGAATGGAATAATTGTTACTGTGCGCCACTCTGTAGGCACATAGCCTGTGGAGAGGCTGAGTTTAAACAGTGTTTAGGTGAGGGGTTAGTTAATCTTTGAGCTCATGTAGGATGCAGCCTGGGACACCGTCCGGCCCCATTGATGCTGTGTTTTTGGCTTTGGAGAAGGCTGTTTTAACCTGAATGTCTGTGATTTCAGGGGCACTACATTCTTCTGGTATAGTTATGGGCCCTTTTGGGGGTGAGAGGGGGGTGAAGTTTGCACTGAACCTGTCTGCCAGGATGTTGGCTATATCAGTCGGTTCAGTGTATTTTGTGCCATTCTGCACTAGCTCTGAGCAGATCTGAGAATTGCCACTTAGATTCTTGACATAGCTAAAGAATGCCTTGTGGTTATCTTTGGAGTCCATGGCAATTTTTCTTTCAAAGCTAGCCTTGGATGATTTTATGAGGGAACGTTGTTTCTGGATATATATGTATTGCTCTTCATGTCATACTCTGTGCTCTCCTGTTTGTATCTGCAACCATATGATGTCACTCCAAATATAGATGTTTGTGCCTGACTTTTAAACAAGATTTCCACTAAAACTTTCATATTTTAAGTAATGCTTTAGTTCATACACATCATTTGGACCAGATGTGGCAATACTTTCAACATATATATCCATTTATTTTCATATTTCCTGCTACAGCTTTCTGTATCATAGTTTTATAGGTCCATAGGTGTGCACTACGCTAATGACCAGTGAGGCCTTTTTAAGCTTAGCCATGTATCCCATATCTCTGACAAATTCTGGTATCCTTGTCAAGTGTAAACAGTGGCTTCAGAAATGAAACATTTATAAGCAGGGCCCTGGGAGACGAACCATTTACAGGCTGCCTGTGTGTATTAGAGACATGGGTGCCAAACTAAGGATGAATTTCCTCTTCCCCATGCAATCCTCCAAGTTACACTTGAACTGGATTAGGGGGGAACTCTGTTTCACATGGATGGAGAGCCTGTTCCAGATAAGGGTTAGCCTCTAGGATACATAAGTGTCTCTCCAGCAGGTCCTATTTATATCACAAGCAACGTTTAAGTCTTTAGAAAAGGTAATTCTGGAACTGCTTGTTTTGATGCAGGAGGTCCATCAGAGTGGGGTCCAGCAATGCCTTGTATGTCAGGCATAGATCTCCCCTCAACAGCCTATAGGAGACAGAAGACAGGGATAGGGCATTGAGGTGGTCTGCATAGGACATGTTATTTACACCCTGCATTTGTTTAGTGAGGAACCACTTTGACCTGGATGCCATAACTTTCTTTATAAGCTGCATAACATGGAATGATTTCCTCACTACTGTAGATACATAATGGTCAAAGGCTAGATTACTGTGTACATGAGCCCCCAAGTCTCTGACTGTTGGGTCAACTCTTAGGAGTGTGTTGCCAATATGATAGTTACCAGGAGTGGCTGACTTCCCAAAGCATACAATTATGCATTTCTTGGCATATGGTTACAAACAGTCTTTGAATGTCTATAAATGAAAGCTAACAACCAGTTTCCCTAATGAAAAACACTTATAAGGTGCTTTTATATGATATTCTATCATTGGGGTGCTCAGTGATTCTTTCCCTAACAGTCTCATTGTTTTACCCCATGAAGCATCCATGTTGCACAAGGCAAGACATACTATGTACTCTGTCTGGCAATTTATCTATCAGTCTATAGTATTACTCCTGTACATCCCTTAAATGAAAATAGTTTCTTTACATAATGTAATTATAGTTATTGCATAACATGTCTTCAATACGTATTTGTTGACTGCCCTGTTAAATTATGATTCCACAGAAGTTATTTTTTTATTCTGTCCCTTTATACATAACATTTTAATTTCACTGTCCCATATCTTGCATTATACTACAGAATCCTATTAAAATATTTTAATTTTTTTAATCAAGTATAAGATGTCTTTAATACTGGTATTACAAGAGGTAATAAACGTTACACTTCCACAAGATGCCCACTTTTTATTTTCCTGTCAACATAACTCCTCTGTTCATATCATGAATCGCGTCTATATCAGAAGATTGCATGCTAAAAATAGCGAACGCTCTTCTATCAAACTTAAAAATGAGAAAGCTTAAAATGTCGAAGGAACCAATCAGCGAATGTTTTCCCAGGGAAAAAATTTGCTGATCCAAAAAAACAATGTACAGGCAAAATAAAGCAACACAGTGAAGAAAACAACAAAGTCCGGAGAACGGCCCATCAATCAAAAAATCAATGTTCCGTGCCTTCAGCATTTTCAGGTTTCGCATTTTAAAGTTTGTTATAAGAGCATTCACTACTTTAAGTGTTCGCTCTTCTGATAGGAACCCCATGAATCATGTGCATTTGTCATTCAAACAAATCTATATCATATCCATGGGTCATTAATCTTAGGTTCTTTATTATTACTTTTTTTTTTAATTTATTTCCCTCCTCTTGCTGCTTCATCCTTTCTGGCTTACCTAGTGCTCCTCTCCATTGCTGGGTCCACTTGCTCTTCCTTCCTCCCTCAGGGTTTTATTCTTATTGAGCTGCGACTGACATGGATCTTAAGGGCATCCTGGGAGACAGTGCTGGCAACTCCTTCTCGGGGGGGGTTATGCCATGACCTACCCTTGTCTTCCCACCACTCCCCTGTATTCATCAACAAATGCTTGAGGGCTACTTCCTTCTGTGGACCACAACTCCTATCAGGAGGATTTCCAGTGAATGCTCTCCACCTGGGATGGGCATGATCATCCATCCCTGCCAATGTCTCAGGTGCCTGAGCTGACAATTAAACCTGGCTCACCTTGGTGTAGTTATGGCTTTATGCCTCTATCTACAGTGTTGGCTAATCCTAGCTTCTTTTAACACCATCTTCCACATCATTTATATCTGAGCATATTATTATCTACATTAAAGATTCAGAACAGTAATGAATAGTAGGCCTTGAAAGATAGCTACAAGTAAAATATTTCTAGCTTTAACCTTTATAAAAAGACTTTTAGCCAAGGTTTAAGCTTCCCTCACAATAAAGAGAATATTGAAATAGGATATATGTGTTGATCTATTTATTTATTTTGATATTTGTTGATCGGGTTAGTCCAACTGGGCAGATGCCCTTTTTCAGCGAAGGCCTGAGGAGAAAAGCTCCATTAGATACATACATGATATAAAATGAAGTATAACATTGATCACATACAATTACATCCTATACTTAAGCACAATGCAATGTTTTACAGATATAGATGAAGTAAGATCAGTATAAAATATGACATCACATCAGTGTCAGACAGAATGTAGTATGGCTTATTTTATGGAACAAGTGCAAGGAAAACATTGGATAACATGGAGAGAAAAACAGTAAGAGGAAGGAGGGGTTAGTTGCAGCAGAGAGAGAGGGAGATTCAGTTGTCAGTGCAAGAGCAAATCCAACAGTTTAATAGGTTGTCTTTTAATGTTTTTTTGAAACCGTATTAGTAATCGTTCTTACATATAGGGGCAGTCTATTCCATGCATTAGCAACTAAGTGATTGTAGAGCAGTTTACCAATGTTTTTTTTGGGGGGGGGGTTGTAAATCTCCGGTAGGTGTTGGTCAGAGCAATGAAGTGTAAAATTAGGAGTGTAGGGAAAGATGAGAGTTGTGAGAGCAGGACAGGAGTCGGGTCAGTTTAGCATAGAGCGAGTAAGGTTAGCTTCAAACCAAACAATCTCTCAGAGAAGTGTTTAAGTAATCTAAATATAGTCTGTTTCTTATAAGTTCCCTTTCTAAACAGGTTCATAGGTAAGCACTAGGCTAGCTGTCCTTGTGGGCTATTTTAAGCCTAGCTAATTTCCCTTTTGATGCTTGAATTAACCTATCCCATTTGATGTTAAACTGGTCTTACCCATCCCATGGTCGATAGTTATATGTTACTGCTAAGTGAGAATAACTGGGATCACCTTTGTGATCAAATGACATGAACCATGGGCAAATTCTGACAAACAAACAAACAGGTACAGATTTATTGCTAAAGTATATCTTGGAGAAATACCAAACTAGCTTCTTATTGATATTTAGACAATGCTTCTCAGAACTCAAAACTGACTTCATCCATGTTTGGTTGATCAGATATAAGCAAGCCCTGAGGAATTCACTGTCTGGTTTGATATGCAAACATATCCCAGAAAGTCTATAATCTTGTATTACATTAGGCAAGCTCTAGAAAGAAGGCATAACATCTGCAAGTTTGTTACCTGTTCCAAAACCTGGGACCTTTTTAGATCTTCAGTCTAACACGCTCCCAACTGAGCTATTTCAGCTCATCCAAAAAAATCTATTGAAATACCTTGACCAGGAAATGAACCCAGGCAGTGGCAATAAGACTGCCAAATCTTAACCACTAGACCACCAGGGATACCCTCTCTCTACCTCTCACATAGATGTTGGTCAATCAGTGGTTCAGTCATTGCATGTACTTCAAACATATAATATTTAAACAACAGAATATTTATTTCAAAGTCACTGCAGTCACTTTTGTGTATTTTTGAACATTTCTATACCTGCACCATAGTGTAACTACAGTCAAAATGGAAATAAGCCAAACTCAGCTAAGAATGGATAGGGTGCTTGCTCAAGAATATAAATTCAGCATCACATAAATCTGTACTGATTGGTAGAACTAAATGTTCAGAAGCACAGCTATATTAGTTTATGACTGCAAGTCCATTTATGTGTTTTTTTCTCAACTTTATCAGGAGACTTTGACTATGTTGCAGTTTGCATTACTAAACAGACTCATTCATTGGTTGAAATATTCTAAAATCTTAGCTATAATATATATATATATATATATATATATATATATATATATATATATATAGCTTATATTATACATAATTATATGTTTTTAGGTTTTGATTTAAATACATGAATCTAGTACTTTCGTCTTTAAATAAATAGGATAGAAATCACATCAGTATACATATACTCCCACTTGTCTCAGTGGTAAGCATTTTGGCGTCATTTATTCCTAGCTGGTCCATCAGTGTCATCCTCTAACTGTGTGTCTTGCCTGCTGGCTTTGCCATAAACTTGTGCTCCTTGTGACTCTTGGCATCTCTGAACTACCTTATTCAGTAGTTGATACCTCATCCATACCCTGGCATGTCTGAGACAGTGATACTTCCCCATGACACAATAATACAAGGCAATGACAGCTGATTTAATTTTTTTTCATAGCTTTCTCATTTTGATAACATCCTTTTGTCACCAAGTACTAATTCTGTAAGCCATCCCATGTGGCCAGCAAATTTCTACTCTACATTGTATCTTGCTACACCTATTGAGTGCCTGACACATGACACCCTCCTATCCCATATATGCTTTGTGTTACTAGCTGCGTGTTACAGCACGGTTTAAGTATGCAATATACTTCCTAAATCAGAGCAGTCTTGTCAGACCACACTTCCTAAATATGTTTCAAATAAGTTGCAATACTGAAATCTATAACAGAAGCAATGTCCAGAGCAGCCATTAATGTGCAAAATGCAGATTAACTCTGCATAATAGTGATCTGTTCATGGCTACAGTCTGGAGCTCTCGGGCCAAATTCTAACAGATAAATTACAGTTTGTTTAGTTTTCTGAAACATATAGTATCTTTTAATACCAGGGTAAATCAGAGTTCCTTTCTTTTTCAAAGCATGTTATATATTTCAAAACCCATCTCTTCATAATCCCCAAATAAGCAAAGAAGTGATTTATGCCTTATTTTGAGAAAAGGCCCCATCTGCCATCTGTCACTTCATTTTATAACTTAGTTCCCACAGACACTGAGGTGCCGATACACTGTACAGGAATAAAATATTCTCTTCTATGCTCTACTGGTGACAGAACACAGAAGTGCAATTTATATTAATACATCTAACTTGGTGAGAAAAGTGACACCTCTAAGAACAAGACCATGTTAACAAAGTTTAGCCTTTAACCAAACATGCTTATCAATGTTAAAGGCTAACTGTTAATAGGTTTCAATGTCTCTGGACCCACATTTAAGAAATTAATTTCAAATTCAGCTCATCTACACAAGCAATGTTATTTGTAGTCTGATGACCAAACATAACGTTGCCACTGATTTATGAAAATAGACCACCTAATGTAAACATGACACAATGATGTGCGGAGAAGTGGTTCTGTGAAATTTGTGGACAAGTAAAATTACAAGGATATAGTCACAGATTTCCACATAAAATAAAAACTCAGTGCCGAACTTTCTCTAATGACCACACACAAGTTAAATATTTTGCAGCAGATAATCACAGAGGAAAAAAATGCAGTTCCTTTCTTAAATGACATCATACAAGGGATAAAAATCCTACTTTGGGATGTGTAAGCACATTTTGATGACAGTTTGAAGGCAATAGTTGTCACATCTGTGAAGTACTATTGGGAAACATTCATTCATTTTCTGATAGCCTGCTTTATCTTTTACAGAGTCTGTCCCAGGAGTTAATACTCACAAGGCATTTCAGCTGAAATTTTAGGTAAAGCCACATGAATTACAGAGTCATGATCCTGCATTCATTAAGTTTTAGCACGGATTCATCTTAATTTTAAATATTTTTCTAAAATGTTGTAAACACCTAACTTAATAATTCATTTCATAAATACCAAGCAATTTTAATGGTCTACATTAAAATCCATTTGCAAAATTGCCATTCAAGATACAGTATAACCTCCATTCACAACCTGGAACATGTTTATTATTTTAGTGAGGAAACAGACTGAAACCTGAGTAGATGGATAAAACCATAACTATGGCCCAGATGACATGAGTTTGTTTAACATCTTGGGTGCTGGAAGGAATGGGACAGGGAGCATGGCATTGAGAGGCTCTTGCTGGCTCGCCAACCTAGGAGGAGGGAGGTGATATGGTCTATGGCACCAATTCTGAACTCAACAGAATTATTTAGGGCTTGAAGGATTGTCTACTGAGTTGGTGTAGCATCTTGCTGCACAGAAGCCACATCACATGTGAGCAGCAGCGTCATGCACTGGATCTTCGCAGAACAGCAGTATTCGCAGGAGACAACAGCTGTCAGAGGTAAGAATTCCATATTGGGAAGGTGGGGTATGCATGAACATAGGACTCCCCAGTCCATAGCAGCTGAGTCTTTCCTCCAATAGAACAAATGGGCTGTAAGGATCTTACCCTGAGCAGGGATTAAGTGGGCCTCTGCAGTTTCACCCTGGCCAGTGTATGCGTGTGCATTACATATGCGTGTGTGGCTCTACTTCACAAGCTCAAAGCTTCAAAACTTTGAACTGCAAATGGTTGAGACCATAAGATTGAAGTTTTGAAACTTCAAAATTGTAAGAAAAAAAAAGAAAAAAAATGTTTTTTTTTTTTACATTTTTGTGGGGAGGGTGGTCCCATGTACCCCCCAAATCCCCTGCTAAAGAAATATATCAACTCAACATTGGACTACAGTGAGGAAAATGGTAAATTTCCCATTCAGCTCAGTATGGCGATCTCCATTTAAAAAATGTGAAGTTTCAAAATTTCAGTCTTATGGTCTCAGCCATTTGCAGTTCGAGGTTTTGATACTCCGAGCTTGTGAAGGGAATCCATGTGTGTGTGTGTGTGTGTGTGTGTGTGTGTGTGTGTGTGTGTGTGTGTGTGTGTACATATATATATATATACATACACATGTATACATATGCACACAGTGGATATAAAAAGTGTACACCCCTGTTAAAATTCAGGTTATTGTGATACTGACCACAATAAGTCATTTCAAAACTTTTCTCACCATTAATGTGAAGCACAACCTGCACAATTCAATTGAAAATCAAACAAATCTGTTAGGGGAAAAAATATAAAAAAATAAAAAATGTACAATAAGCTGATTGCATAAGTGTGCACACCCTTAAACTAATACTTTGTTGAAACACCTTTTGATTTAATTACAGCATCCAGTCTTTTTGGGTAGGAGTCTATCAGTATGGCACATATTGACTTGGCAATATTTGCCCACTCTTCCTTGCAAAAGCACTCCAAATTTGTCAGATTGCAAGGGCATCTCTTGTGCAGAGCCCTCTTCGGGTCACCCCACAGATTTTCTATTGGATTTAGGTCTGGGCTCTGGCTGGGCCTTTCCAAAACTTTAATTATCTTCTGGCGAAGCCATTCTTTTGTTGATTTGGAGGCATGATGGGGATCATTGTCATGTTGAAAGGTGAAATTCCTCTTCATCTTCAGCTTTCTAGCAGACGCCTAGAGGTTTTGGGGCAAAAGTGACTGGTATTTGGAAGTGTTCATAATTCCCTTAGCTTGGACAGTTCCATCTGAAGAAAAGCAACCCTAAAGTATGATACTGCCACCACCATGCTTCACCATGAGGATGATGTTCTTTTGGTGATGCAAAGTGTTGTTTTTGCGCCACACTTTCCTTTTGGAATTATGGTCAAAAATTTCAACCTTGGTCTCACCAGACCATAACACATTTTCTCACATGCTTTTGAAAGACGATGTATTGTTTTGCAAATTTTAGCTGGCCTGGATGTTTTTCTTTGTAAGAAAAGGCTACCGTCTTGCAACCCTACCCCATAGTTCAGATATATGGAGAATACAGGAGATTGTTGTCACATGTAGTACACAACCAGTACTTGCCAGAAATTCCAGCAGCTCCTTCAGTGTTGCTGTATGTCTCTTGGCAGCCTCTCTGACCAGTTTTCATCTTGTCTTTTCATCAATTTTGGAGGGACGTCCAGTTCTTTGCAATGTCACTATTGTCCCATATTTTCTCCACTTTTTGATGACTGTCTTTACTGTGTTCCATGGTATATCTAATGCTGTGAAATGTTTTTGTACCCTTCTCCTGACTGATACCTTTCAATAATGAGATGCCTTTGATGCTTTGTAAGCTCTCTGTGAGCCATGGCTTTTGCTGTAGCAGGCAACTGAGTAAATTTCATGAAAATCCTACTAGGACAACTGAACTTTATTTGGGGGTAATCAGGGTCTCTTTAGTTAATGACAGGTGTGTACCCAAGAAGACTGAATGTTGTAATAAAATCAAAAGGTGCTTCAACAAAGTATTAGTTTAAGGGTGTGCCCATGTATGCAACCAGCTTATTGTATGTTTTTTATGTTTTATATTTTTCCCCCTAACAGATTTGTTTGTTTTTCAATTGAATTGTACAGGCTATAGGTCACATTAAAAGTGGGAAAAGTTTTGAAATGATTTATTGTGGCCTCATTTTTTTATATCACAAAAACCTGGAGGGGTGTGTACACTTCTTATATCCAATATATATATATATATATATATATATATATATATATATATATATATATATACACACGTATATATGTATGCATGTATATATGTATGCCTTTATATATATGTAGATATATATATATATATATATATATATATATGTAGATATATATATATATATATATATATATATCTGTGAGTGGGTGTGTGGGTGTGTATGTGCACACACAAGCATGTCCATCCTAAAAGTATACTGCAGATTAAAGTTGTTTTAAAAAACACATTTATAGTACACTATGTATAGGTTTGTTTTTTGTTTAAATTTACTCTTGGTGTATCATCAGAAAATGTCTAAATTCTTGGTGTATCATTATTAGTTTAGTCACACCCTTACTGTGCCATCAAAGTTTCTAAAATTATCCAATTCTTTATCTGCTCATTAATAAAAGTAAAAGTTTACACACCATTTAACAATACATACATACTGACACCTCACAATGCATGTATATCACCAAATACAACCTCTTAAAACTAAATCCACACTTATTTTAAGTAAAAAAATTACAAAATAAAATAAGAAACAAACTGAAACTTAAACCACATTCCCCATTCTCTACAATGGAAAAAAATAAATGTATAGACTACACACACAAAATAAACACAATACCTCCAGAAAGCAACATTGTCCTCATAAATCAACCCTGCACAAATTATTTTTTTGTTATTATAATGAGAAATTTTGAAACAAAAGAATAAAAACTCAGACCCAGCTCACAGTTAACTAATCGGAAAACACCATTAGCAGGTGAGCAAATAAACTGAATTCTAGCTTACTAAACTAACTAAATATAGCTAAAAATGTAAGTAAACTAAAAAACTAACAAATCCTAATGTAACTCTCACTGGAACAACTAAAATACATCAAATTTATGAAATGTTTCTATGAAAAAGAGCCATTAAAATTCACCTCAGAAATAGAATACAAAGCCACACATGAACATAGACTTTAAAAAGTCTCTTCGGTAGAGACTCAGGCAGCAAATATCGCCAACTAAATTCAGTGCCAAGCACTACTCTAATATAAAAAACACATAAAAAAGATAAATGTAACAGGGTTTTGTTAAATGCAACACATGAAATATATTGTAATGCAGGATTAGAGAATTCAGTTCATGACCCATGGCTTTGCCACCCAACAGAAAATCTGTTCACTAAATTTACAGCATACAGTCTTTCTTGCATCATACACCAGACACCCTACATCATATATATGTATGTATGCATGTGTGTGTGTGTGTGTGTGTGTGTGTGTGTGTGTGTGTGTGTGTGTGTGTGTGTGTGTGTGTGTGTGTGTGTGTCTGTGTATGCATATATGAATCTTGATGATTGGATGGGAGATAGGAAATTCACCCTGGGGATCACTTCTGTGGCTCTGCTTGACAGGGGCACAGGAAAATAATTTTCTTGGGTGGCAAAAGCCAGGGTACCATTTGGCTAAGCTTATATAGACCCTAGGGCCAATAGCCTAGTACCTACCTATGAACATATATATATATATATATATATATATATATATATATATATATAAAGAGAGAGAGAGAGTGATAAATGAAACATCTTGTACTTCAGCACTTCAGCTTTGAGGAATAAGATTCATGGGGAATGGTGAAGCAAAAATAAAGTATCATTATAAATCTAGAATGGGATTCTGAAATGTCTTACACTGAGGTGATCTATGCTGGCATCACTCAAAAGTGCATCGTGATCTGTTAGGCATGGCCAGCTCTTTAGGAGAATCCACACAAATCCTAAAGCTGTGACTGCACATTCACCTACGGCCACTGTTCATGGCTCTGAGCTTTCCTGAGCCTTCAAGAATACTCCACATCATACCAGCATGTCATCCCCATTCCTCCTCTGAGGAGGAATAAACAGGCATAGCCTCATTATTTCTCCCTTCGACCACCAGCTATAGCAAGTGCTTGAGATACTAAATGAACCCAAATTGCCTGGGTCATAGTAAAGATGTTATTGTTCTACAGCTACAAAGCTGTTTTCTCTGTAAGGTTTTCAGACTTTGAAACATAATTTTGGACTCAGCTAGGGTCGGTAGACATTGCTGTGTGTTATCACTCAAAAGTTCTGAGACAATGCATACTAACAGGGTCCGTTAATGATATATGGCAGCAAATTTCAGATATATATGTAGTAACCTGAAATGCTCACATACATTGGATTACCTCTATATGAAGAGGGAGAGAGGTTGACTGATACCACTGTAGGCCACTAATTTTAGGTCATGCCACATGTACTGTATCACTTTTTAGGCCTGCATTTGATATGTACAAGATTACAGTGCTCCAGCTATGTGTTTGGTGAAGATAAAGATTTGTGTGGAAGATACTACATGTAGACAGTATTGCTTACATTTGTGAGGTTTCCTCTGGAAGTAGAAGGCAGTACTTCTGCTGTAATCCTTATTTGGGGCAACTTTTCTGGACAAAGATGCATATTTTACACATAGGTATGCTGTCCACAAGTATCCTGCATTTTTTCATAGAAAGCTATTTGCTATAGAAAAAGGAATAATTTGGAATAGGTTTTCTTGCTACACACACATGCACACACGCACACACACACGTGCACAAACACACACACACACACACACACACACACACACACACACACACACACACACACACATATTGTAATACTGTAGTTCACTCTGTCTTTCTGTCCCTCTCTGTAGGAATATGTGTATATATAGATAAAGACATGGACATTTTCACTCTCTTATATATATATATATATATATATATATATATATATATATATATATACATACACAAACATTTACAGATAAATATACATAGATGACAACATACACACACACACACACACACACATATATATATTTATATTATATATTTATATATACGTGTGTGTGTGTGTGTGTGTGTGTGTGTGTGTGTGTGTGTGTGTGTGTGTGTGTGTGTGTGTGTGTGTGTGTGTGTGTCTGTGAGTGTGTGTGGATCTACTTCTAAATTTTGAAGATTCAAAACTTTGAATTTCGTATGGTCAAGACCACAAGATCGAAGTTTTGAAACAATAAAAACAAAAAAAAATTTTTATGTTTTTGCAGAGGGACAAGCAGTCCTGCACCCGGCACACCCCCCACTAATTAAATATACCAAACTCCAATCCCGCTATAGCAAGGAAAAGAGTAAACATACTGTTCCATGCTGTATGGCAATCTCCATTTAAACAGTTCAACATTTCAAAACTTCGATCTTATGGTCATGACCATAAGAAATTTGAAGTTTTAAAACCCATATATATACATATGGTTTCACTTGAAACCATCGAATTACCAGTTCATCGAGTCTGAAATCATCGAGACTAGAACATCGCAAACTGAGATCAACGAAAACTGCAATCATCGAGTTGCATACCATCGACTATAGTGTATAGAAGTGTTTACACTCTTGGTTTCCCCTGTACTGTTACAGAAGTGTGTATATTGTTAGATTTCCTGGTATTTTTTAAATTCCCACTACAAGTACACATTTAAAGGTTTTGTCACTTTAAAAAACAGATCTTAGCTGACTAACATGGCGGAGAACACAACATTTCACCCTGGCATGGAGTTGTACTCGGTTACAAAATCACAACATGGTAGGGATGTTCTTGTTATTGATGGATTTGTCTATAACTTAGAGCGTGCTGTGGATATTAAGAGATACTGGTGTTGTAAGCAAAAGTATATCAGTAAATGTAAGGGACTGTGTGTAACCATATCAGTGTCTGATGGGGAAAAGTTATGTAAAACTGCTGCTCACAGTCATAGTGGAGATCCATCAGAGGTACAGCGATATGAGATGTGTACTCATCTAAAGCAAAAGGCTGTCATGTCCCGAGATAAACCATGTCTAATAGTTGATGATGTTATGTCTACAAGCAGTTTAGACACTGTTCCTAACCTACCAAGCCAAAAAGCTTTACTACAACAGGTTGGTAGAGTACGTAGAATGCAGAGTAGGGGTTCACGTAGTGCTATGGTAACACTTGCAAATATTGATATTTCAGAATATCAGTTGAAAGAAGGTGCGTTCATTAGTAAAAGATTTGTAGATGAATCTACAGATATGACTGTATTAGTAATGACTACAGTGAAAAATCTATATGATTTGAGCAAGTGCACAATTTGGTTAATGGATGGTACTTTCTTCTTTAAAGGGGTTATTTGTCAGCAATTGTACAGTTTGCATGGCTTTGTGTCTTTCGGCTCTTATACAAGAACAATGCCGTTGTTGTACACACTCATGACAAGAAAGTCACTCAGAAGCTACAATGTTATGTGGCATTGTATTTTATCTTTGATGGCTGAAGAAAATATTGTTCCCTCTGTGAAATACGTGTTGTGCGACTTTGAAATAGCCGCTATAAAAAGTCTACGTATGAATTTGAATGGTATTGTACCGAAGGGTTGTTTATTTCATTTTAGCCAAAACATATGGCGAAAATCACAGAGTCTTGGGTTGGCTGCATTGTATAACAGATGCCATCGTTTCCAGGTGTCTGTGA
Organism: Protopterus annectens; assembly: GCF_019279795.1. Classification (NCBI taxonomy): domain Eukaryota; kingdom Metazoa; phylum Chordata; order Ceratodontiformes; family Protopteridae; genus Protopterus; species Protopterus annectens. The sequence continues at coordinate 570,704,363 of NC_056727.1, read as the reverse complement.
AGTGTCTCATTGCGTTGTCATTTCTACCAGAGGAGGATGTTATGCATGCGTTTAATTTGTTAAAGCAGTCATTCCCTGAAGAGGGAATACCTTTATTGAAATACTTTACAGATTGGTATTTGTTGGGTAAACCCAGGAAGTTTGCAACTAGAACTGCAGCATTTCTTCATTTTCTACCACTATTTCCAAAGGAATTTTGGAATATTTCTCAACTTAATTTGGAGTGCTTACCATGTACACAAAATAGTATAGAGGGATGGCATCACCGTTTGAAATGTATGTTGGGAAGTCGTGCTACTGATTTGTCAGTACTTATGTGCACTTTGGCCCGGGAACAAAATAGAACTGAGGAATTACGTGTTCGTATGGCAGGAGGGTGCCCGCCATCACCTAAAAGACGTAAGCTTATTCTATGAGAAAAGCGGTTGCAAACTGTTCTTAGAAAGTAGAGACTCTTATGACATCTTGAGCTACTTGGAGGCTATTGCCGGGATACTCAAGCTTTGTTCTCAAATTCATGTAAATAATGTGTGTTGAAGAGTCGGTGTGGTGTATGAGCAGTTACATTGGTTTCATGTACTGCTGTTATCTGCAGTATCATGTTCTGTATTACATTATATTATGTTTGTTGGAATACACTTAAAGTGTGGAAATGTTATGGTGGCAAGATTGGAAGTATACAGGTGGAGATGGTTATATGTGACGGTGTTTATTGTTTTGTTACTACACGGGACGTTCACAGGGTATTGTGTGTTTTCGCCATTGCATATTTCGATGTTTTGATAGTGCTAGTGTTGTGTGTAGTGCTGTTTGCAGTTTGTGATATTTTGGCACTCGTTTTCGACGGTATTCAACTCGATTATTGCAGTTTTCGTTGACTTGAGTTTGCGACATTCTAGTCTCGATGATGTCAGACTCGATGAACTGGTAATTCGACGGTTTCAAGTGAAACCATACATATATAGATAATAGGACTTGTTAATACTGTGTGATATATATGAATGTATCATGCAGCAGTACAATGGCATATTTTGGGAAGAAATTATCTGAAATGGTAGAAGTGGTACACAAAGAAAAGTGACAGTGTAACTCATGCCTGATGAAAACAATTTCAGGATGTGCAAAACCCATTCAGAGTACACAAACAAGATGTCTGCAGCTCTGAGAAGGAATTGCACTAGTAGAATGCATGAGTGGTCAGTGGGGGCACATAAACACACAGACATGTGAAAACAACATGGTGCAAGGCACAGTACAACCTAGCAGAATGCCTTGATTGATTGATTTGTGGATAATGCAATCTGTGGTAAAGCACACCCCTTTGGTGTGGTGAAATACACAGGACTCAAATGCATGCACACAAATACAGGAATGCTTGATAGTTGAACATAAATGGTGAATGTATCACTGATGCACAAATCAGTATGACTAAAGCAGCAGTAATATTTGTCCTTGATGTACATGTGATCCAACAAAGAGACTCACTGCAGAAAAATGAAGAAAGACTCCCATATGAATCAGTGGTAGTGCACACGGTCAGATGGCAGTACTAAATGAAAAGGGCATGTGTCTGCACTAAGCACCCTACTTAGTGTGAAGGAAAGCACACACAAACCACACCACAACAACATTGCACTCCATAGGTGCACATACCATCTCAACCTGACAGGAATGTCAATACAAAGAAGAATCAGTGGTGCACATACACCAATGTAGTTAGCAGTGATCCTAGTGCTCTTCAGCATAGATACAACTGAGTGTTATATAAGTAATATCAGTGGAAACCACTGCTCCTATACTGCACACTGTGTATGTGTCTGTAACAGGTAATGTCAAATAAGATGCCTCCAAATGCCAATGAATTACCCTGCATACAACTGTGGGTGTTGTTTTGAGTGGCACTGTTGGATGTCCTTCTTAAGACAAAAGGTTACCATTTCACAGGCGCTGAGAGGTAACTGGCATATACAGAAAATGGTGACATGGCAAAAGTAATCCTTTGAAATGTCAGGACCGACTACAGTGAGTCCTGAAGCATGGGGACTGAATGGCCAAAAATGGACTTAACATGCACTAAGTCCGAAATTGCCATTTCCCAGAATACTTCTCTGAGGTATAGTGATATCAGAGTTGGTATATCTAAGTTTGCAGGCTTGCCCCCACCCCCATATTGGGAGGATGCAGAAGGGCTTACCCCCCTACAAAAAAGAAGTTTAAAGTAGAAAAGTGATCTTTAAATTTGCTCATTTTCTGGGTTTTCGGTGGGGTGTTTTTGGCTTGTCGGCACTTGGCGTTTTGAGTACCAACATTTTAACAGGGAGGCGATGATAAATGATTGCATACAAGAACAGTCCATGGTTTGTTTTAGCAGGGAAATTACAAGGACAGCATGATAGTCACCCAGAATAATGTGCAAATATATATGTTATGACAGTACCAATTATAACCTATGTGACCATCATATTCAGGCTACATAACGTGTGGAAGGAACACAAAGACTATACCCACTGTCCTGTGGGACCTTCCTGGTGGACAAAAGCTAACTGATGAGCTCCATGTCAATCTCTCTGAAGGACTCATATACAGCAAGTCCCATGTTTCCAAAAAAGTCTCCCAACAATGTTTGTATCAGGGTCCTGAAAACATCAGGGATGGCCTCTTGCATCTGGTCCCTCATGTTGACTGGCCCTGGCAAAACACATTGTCACTGGTCTAATGGAATTCCAGCACAGGATGGCCCAGACTTGTATGCTGTACCTACAACCACAGCCTCGACCTCCTTCTATGATTCTGACTCATCAGGCAGGGGTTTAGCACATCTACTCCATTGTCTGTGGACTGGTGGTCTGTCATGTCTTGCAGCCTTTGTAAAATGCAATGAATAAAAATAGTAGACAAAATAACATTACGTGTTATGAAAGTTTAATTTCAATATGCAGTAGAACAGTGTAATGCAAGTACACCCTCAAGTCTGTTAATCAAATTTGTACATAACAGTGCCTAGGAAAGTCATACAGAGATGCATGCAAGAGATAAACACAGAACTGGAAAAGCAACACCCCATGTTAATACTTATGAAAACCAGTTTATTCATGGGTTAGGTGCCATTACATCTCATGAAGGATATAATGTATGCATCTCAAGTGATTATTATAATATCCTAAGTAAACATTGAAGTGATGTCTTGCAAATAAGAAGATATGACTCATAAAATAAATACCCTGACCAGCTATCAGGGCAATAGTGGAGAGCTGAGGGATATGCAACAAATGCATCAAATACACATTCACTGTGCACAAATAGTCTGCAAAAATCTGAATACAAGACATGGAGGCCATACATTATGTCAAGGCTCATGTCACATGCCCATGTGGAGAAATCACACACCCTTTGTCAGGGCATCAGGGATGTATGTACAGTTCACAGTCAATATTCAAGTGAGGTAGTGAGGTCTGGTAATGCTTCTTAAACTACAACAGTAACACTCATGCTGCTCTATACAATAAAAGTGAAATCTTACAACACACATATGTAGGACAGATACACAATAATATCAATGTGCATGTCGCAAAGTCAGGCGCACACTGATATGCCCTGCAACTATTGGAGTACCATTGTGACATGATGTAGTCTATCACACCACTGTTGAGTGTAAATGCCACTTGCAAACCTAACACCCCTCATTACATAACAACTCATCTAAATCACACTTGCACGTGGGTGGAGCATTGCTACATACCTATGGGAACACTTAAGCTCAACAAAGTCCACCAGCAGTGTTATGTTCAAGTCACATTATGCTTGAATAAATGTGTTATTAGCATGTTCTGTAGAAATGACACATCTCAACATATACATATCTTCTTTCAGCATGTCCCAAGGTTAAGCAAAAATACAATGTAAATGAAAACATCCTTCACAGATGTACATGAACTGCACATTAAGTATGTTAACATAACTAAACCCCTCAAATGAAGCAACTGCTCTGAGTGTAGCACCCACATTGCACCA
>NC_056727.1:570662852-570695352 GCF_019279795.1 Protopterus annectens | reverse complement strand
TACGTGCACGACAAAAGTTTCAATGCATTCTCCTTTAGCTTGAACACATCTGTGAAATATGCCTGTCATGAATAACATTTCCGTTTGGCACAAAATGTTCATTAAGTTTACATATTACTGACTCATATGTTACTCTCAGGCCTTCACAAACTGAACATGAACTGTAAAAGACAAATACAAATGTCTTTGACCATAGCATAAAATAAAGATTTTACCTATATTTCTTTGCTTTCTTTGTCTGGTTTCAATGCATTTTGAAAACGTATGAATCTGTCGTCATGACTGGCAAACACATGCTTTTGCAAAGCTGAATGGTTCTCTAAGGCTAAACATGGATATTTTTAGATAGCTTGTGGTTATTTTAGGGCTTTGCAGATGCACATCAGTAAAACAAGTTTATTAGTGGCAAAACTATAACATTTCTGGTGCTTACTCTAAGCTCTATGGCATCTCCTTGTTTGTTTCTGGTCTGAATGTCATTTTTTTGGTCATTTTAAGTAAATAAAATATCTCACTTATGAGACTATGTCATGATTTGTTCCCACAGGACCAGTTCTGCTTTGTTATACTATCAGTAATATCACTACATACAGATCTTCAAATGTTAATGCATCTTTAATTTCACATAAAATGGCAACATGTTTAGAAGACATTCATCATCACAGCTTTGTCATCTTACTTCCATGCAAGACTCTATGCATTATATATATATATATATTGATCAGTCTTAAAGGTAGAATAGTTTTATATACACACACACACACACACACACACACACACACACACACACACACACATATATATATATATATATATATATATATATATATATATATATATATTTTTTTTTTTTTTTTTTCACATGGGCAGGGCTAGATCCAGCACAAGTCAACCTAGGCAGCTGCTTAGGGCCCAGTGCTAGCTTACAAAAGGCAATAAATCCAATTTTCAATCTATTTTTTTTTTTGCATGCACACACATACCATGCAAAGAACATTTCCTGGTTGGCATAGAATGAAACTGGTACTTGAGATTTGAAAGACATGCTTGGATTCATCCAGGTTAGCAATTTTCATTTGCGCAAACAAAAGACGTTTTTTTGCAGCAGCAGTGGAGAACAGCCAATGGATGCTGTGTGCATGTGTGTGTAATGCCCCAGTTAGAGAGCACTATCTGGTTAATTAGCTTACTCACATTCAAACTCTGTACCTTATCTATGAAAGGCAAGAGTCTTAACCCTCCACATCAACTGCCAACTTCTTTCTCTTTTTTATTTATTTATCTATTTATTTTTTGTGGTAGAGCACTGAGGATTACAGTCTGACAATCTCAGTTATAAAGTTTCATACTTTGGTTCATAAAATACATGTTGATACAAAACCTGTTGTTCTGTTTACTTTTTAAGTGATCATAGGCTCATAGGAGTTTACTCGGCTAACAGTCCCAGGGCCCTTACAAGCATAGCCAAATTCAACCCATGTTCCCAAGGGTGTCTGATTCAAGCAGACACTAAAATCAGCACCTACTGCCCCTATCCAAGAGGGACACAGGTGGCACCCCGGGGTGAATTTCCAGTTATCCATCCAATCATCCAAATTATGATTAAATAAGGCCAATGAAGGGCTTTAACATGAATAGGAAGCTTGTTCCAAAGGTTGGGCAACGTCTGTGACACAAATCTGTCTCCAGCACGTTCTGTTGATGGCACATTACAGTAGTCTGCTTTTATTCATCTCCCATTTTGCAGAATACCTCTGATTTTAGTTATGGAGTTAAGGAAGGAAATTCATTGTAGTAAACAAGCATTTTAATATTAGCCATGTTCTTTGGATGTGATCCTTGATTACTTTGCTCTGTTGAACATTTGCAGTGTGTTTATTATCTAGCTGTGAATAAACTGGACAGTATGAAATGTATGAGTTTAATGCTAACATTTTAACTACAAATACAGTTTTATTTAACTTGTTTTTGCAGGCACATGAGTGAGATACAGTGTTTTTGGGCTACAACAGCTTGTGTAGCACATGGTGCAGATGAGTAAGGCTATGAGCCATTACAGAGCTGCTTCCTATAGTACATAGTTTGATTCCCACAGCCTTCATTTGTCTTTTATGTAACTCAGTCATGTTACTTCACTAAACAGTACTACTAGGCTACTCCTGAAAAGGGACACTTGTGTCCAGTGCGCTGTCAAAGGCTGTTAGCAAATACTTTACCCATTTGCCTTTTGAATTCCTGTACCTTTCACACAGATGCCAATTAGTACTTCACTAGATGCTATTTCAGTATGAACCTCAGTATTTAGCTTCATAGGTTCATAGGTTCATAGGTAGGTACTAGGCTATCTGCCCGAAGGCATTTATAAGCCTAGCCAGAGTGTGTCGGCTTTCGCTGCCCCATTGATTAATTAACTGAGCCTCTGTCAATCAGAGCCAATGAAGTGATCCCAGGGGTGTAATTTGTTACCCATCCACTCATCAAGGCTTCTCTTGAAGAGTGTTAGTGAGGGGCTCTGCCTAATGTAGTTAGGAATTTTGTTCCAAAGCATGGGGAGTCTCTGTGACAGGAATCTATCCCTCCAGCATGTTCTATTTATTGTTGTGGTGAGGTTTAGCTCACTAGAGCACGTGGCTCGCAGTGACTTGGATTTCTTTAGGTGGAGCATGTCCATCAATTCTGAGTTGGACATGGCTTTGTAAGTCAGGCAGAGATCACCTCTGAGTAAGCAATATGCCACTGAGTGCAGCCGGAGTTTTTTCAGTCAGGCTGCATAGGACATATGTTTGAGGCCAGTAATCCTCTTGGTGAGGTGCTTTTGTGGTCTTTCAAGCTGTTGGAAGTGTCTTGTGAGGTACATCCCAAATGGGGCATTGTACTCTATGATGGGTCTGATGAGTGACGAGTAGAGGGGCACTATAACCTCTATATTTCTAGATGCGAACCCCTTAGTAATTAGATGAGCCACATAGAAGGATTTCCTAACTACTTTGGCAATATGATTGTCAAAGGAGAAATTACTATCTACCTGGGTCCCCAGATCTCTTATTACCTCTTCTGTATTAAGGGGGCTGCCACCTATGTTGTAATTCGTGGGTGTTTTGTTTTTCCCAAACGGGATGACTATGCATTTTTTGGCATTTAGCTTGAGGCCATGACTTTGACACCATGTGTCTGTCTCAGTAAGGCCTTTTTGGAGGATGTCCGTGTCAGCCGGAGTCAATTATGACTCCCAGTTTGCAGTCATTGGCGAACTTGGTTAGCCATAGTCCTCCTGTGTTTTCCTGTACTTCTGAGAAATATATGCTGAACAGTAGGGGTTCCAGAACTGAGCCTTGCAGGACACCACTTGTGACTGGTTTAGAGTCAGACCTGGAGCCCGCTATTCTTACCGTGTGAGTTCTGTCTGTAAGCCAGTTGGCAACCCATCTTGTGACGTAGGGGTTTATGTTCAGGCTGGTGAGTTTTTTTATAATACCTGAGTGAGGAATGGTGTTGAACGCCTTGGCGAGATCAAGGTAGGCTGTGTGAACCACCTCGAAGAAGTCAACCAGGTTTAGTAGGTATGATCTGCCCTTAACAAAGCTGAACTGGGTCGGGTCGAGTGTTTGGAGGTTCCCAATGTTTTTCTTAATGAGTTCCATGATGATGCACTCCATAGCCTTGCAGATCAGGCTAGTCAGGCTTATGGGGCAATAGTTACCAGGGTCAGTTGTGGCCCCTCCTTTGTGGAGTGGAATAACTATTGCTGTGTGCTATTCTATGGGCACGTAGCCTGTGGAGAGGCTGAGGTTGAACAACGTGTTTAGGTGGGGGGGTTAGTTCATTCTGTAGTTCGTGCAAGACGCAGCCTGGGACACCATCTGTCCCCATTGATGCTGTGTTTTTGGATTTTGAAAGGGCTGTTTTCACCTGTGCTTCTGTGATTTCCGGGACACTACACTTTTCCGGTACTGTTGTGGGCCCTTTTGAAGGTGAGAGGGAGGTGAAGTTTGCACTGAATCTATCTGCCAGTATGTTGGCAATATCAGTAGGTTCAGTATATTTTGTGCTATTTTGCACTATCTCAGAGCATATCTGCGAGTTGCCACTTAGATTCTTGACATAGCTAAAGAAGGCTTTGTGGTTATCTTTTGAATCCTTGGCTATTTTTCTTTCGAAGTTAGCCTTGGATGATTTTATGAGGCACCTTAGTTTCTTACTGATACTGATCAGGGATGTCTTTCCTTCTTAGGATTTTCTTTTTTTCTGAACTAGTTTCCTCCTTTTGTTGTATAACCTGTTTATGGCAGGGGTCCACCAGACTGGTTTCCTTCTCTTAGGGGAGTGAGTCTTGGTTTTGCTAGGGATGGCACGATCCATGCATCCTTGTAGGTGCTCATAGAGTGCAATTGTAAAGAATTCTGCATCTTGGGCAGTGTTATCCTTTAGCATGAGGGCTGTGAAACTTACCACCTCTGCCTCAAGTAACGTGAAGTTTGCTTTAGAAAATTTTTTTACTGTGGTTTCCCTAGTTGGGGGTGGTGGTGGGGTGTGTACATCCAGGGTCTGATCTAACCAGTGACGGGTTGACCTGTACTTCAATGGATTGCCAGATGCATTTTCACTAAATGTGAGTTTCAAGGGAAGACACGTTTACTGTTTCTCATGCTAAGCCTGTTTTCAATGTAAGACTGCTTCATTTTGTTTAGAAAATGGCTGCCAGTGTTTTTAAATTAAATCCAAATATCTGTCATAATTGCAAAGAAGAAAATAGTATATGTGCTTACGGGTTTGAATAGTGTTTATGGCAATTGGGGAGAGACAGAAAAGTAATGGGATATTGAAATGGCTGGTGAGGCCCTGATTCATTACCCTGCATGATATGACCCTGGCTCTACCTCTGGAAGTGTATGCTGCAACAAGATTAGACCTGCAATGAGTGAAGTCAGATTTGTTAGCTATTCTTGATGACAGAAAAGATATAGGGAGGTCAAAAGTGAGATGGAGGTGTCCTGCAACTATGTACCCTCCCACAAAAGACAATATGTTATATACAGGAATATTTCTGATTTTTATGACTTGTGGGTTGTTGAGCACAAGCTGCTGCAGTACTTACATTGTCTTTAATGGTTTTACTTTATTTGTTCTACTAAAGAATTAATTCATTCACCAGTGGGCCTGGATTGTGTAATATAGTCTAAACATGCTGAATTTTAGTAATACATATTTTGTAATACCTTGTTTATAACCTCCAGCAGTTGCAAATGGGTTGACATTTATCAGGTCATATAGTTTGCATTATTTGGAGTGATGATCAGAACCGTCTGAACTTTAGCATCCATTATGTAGTTATTGTTGCATCTCTACAAGCTTGAATTGTTAAGGATTTCAACATTTACATAAAAAATGCCTACTTAGGCAGTTAGTACAGAGGACTAAAGCTTCAGCTTGTTAATGAGCTGTTTCACGTGGCAAGGGTATGTGGTTTGAATCTTTCTGCTTTCATTTACCTTACTGTGTGGCACTGAGCAAATAACAAGACAATGCTTTGGAGCAATTGGGAATTTGTGTTAGACTCCTTAACAGTCTACTGGACTGCATGCCTAGTGACTATGAACCTGTTGTTGTTTGACAGCCACTCATTATTGTACAGCTAGATCTAGTTCAGGATATGATATGGCAATATCACTAGCACACCAATTAATTCTTGAAGGACAGCAGGTACTGCAGTTTATTTATTTTTTTTCATTTATTTAACATTTGTTTACTGAGAAAGTCCAACATGGAATGAAGCCAATTTTCATCAGAGGCCCAGGGAAAAATGCTCCAGATGCACATCTTTGTGACATAGGAGGAAACCAGAGCAAATTCACATGAATGCAGGGAGGACATGCAGACTCCTCAGAGAGGGCACCCCCAGCTGAGAATCGAAGCAGCGAACCTCTTGCAGTGAGGCGACGACACTACCACTGCACCACTGCACCATCCTGAGAGATAGCTGAAACACTGAAATGCAAAGTTCTTTGCCAGCAGCATTCTCTGCATTGGTAACAGTTATCTTTATTGTGGAATTAAATAGTGTGCATATTGACATATATGTTATCACATGACTAATATTTATTATGCCCTAATAAGTACTCTTCTATTTAAACTATGCTATAAATGGCTGGATATTATGGTAGGATGGTAATAAACTTTATAAAATGTCATGTAGTTCATCCAAAACTACCAATAAAGTAAATGTAAGTCATTTCTTCATAACAATAAAGGATGTACACAGTCAACAAAGTATCCATAATTGCTGGTGGGGGTGGGGGCTTTCTCACTTTTAAACAGCCTTTAATGTGCCTTTGCAGGACAAGTATGCATATATATGTGAGAATTAAGTCAGAATACATTGGCTACTATGTGTTAGTGTTTCATTATTATTGTTGTGAAGGCTGCCAACCTTGCTAGATAGAATTTTGTAGATAATTTTATGTCATTGTAAATATTAATATAATCCATAGGCTTGTTTTGCAAATGTAAAGAAAACTGAATGTAAGAAAATTGTGTTATATGTTTTGAGCTTCAAAAATGTAACCACAGTGCACCCTGCTGGAAGAAAACTAAGTCAAACATTTAAGGACTGTTTGATCTCAAGTACAGAGACAGGATGTCTGGACTAAGGAATTCTTTCTGATGTCTCAGGACAAGAGTTCATTATTAGATTTTACATGTAAAATGTCTTTTATTGCTGTGGCTTCCAGCAGGTGCAGATTACAAAAAGAAATGTAAATGTTAAGTTCCGTAAGCCTGGGAAACTTAATCAGAACTGTTAAGAATGATGTGATCTGAAATGACTCAGCAGTACTGTGTTATCAATTTGAGGACAGAAAGAAAGGAGAGCATTTTGTATTTTGTCTGAACCTGAACACATCAGCTCACCAACACTTGCTTGCTTTGTATGCAAGTAATATTTAGAACTTAGGATTTCTCTTAGAGTTAGATAGGAATTTAGCCAGATTAGTCTAGCTGTTTTCTATATTTATGTCAGACTATCCCACAGTATTGTTTTAAAACATTTTCCTGTGAATCCTGAACTCTTGATCAGCATTGTGTTGAATTGATGAGATTTGTCTTGTGTTTTTATTATTTATTAAATATTTTTAAACCTTTCAACTGTGGCTGTTTTGTGTAAAGGTAATTTAAGCTCTTAGAGTACATTGCATGTATTTGGTGATACTTTCCAAGCCACTCCAATAGCTTTAGTCCTGGGTCACACTTACTATTTGGATAACAGTAATATTACACAGTGAAATTGGTCACCCTTTGGGAAGGGCCTTATTAGTAGCTGATAAGAGTAGTTGGTGGCAGTGATTACTACCTTATAGTCTGGTAAGAGGGGGCATAGCTGGTGAACCTGTACCAGCCTTCCCCAGGAGTGTTGTTGTGTATATATAAACCAAATCTCAAAGTGTGTGTGTGTTAGGTACTTGGGAAGGGACACAAAGCACTGGTTGGACAGAGAGGGTATTGGAGGTTCTGGCTTGACTACTCAGTTGGCATCTGAACCCTATAGCTGTGCCAGTGGGGAGTCTTATTGGGGATCTGGAGAAAAAGGGAGAGACCAGCCCCAGACTGACTATGATGTCTGTGTGCTCTTAAGGAAAATTGTACTTGACTGTTTGTGTACTTGTTATCCTTCCCAATGTGCATGCCCCTCACTGGTGCTAGTGGTGAGGATTGTGTCTCCTTGACTACTGGGTCAGTGCATGGGTGTCACAAATTAATTGTTTGGCAGTGGTGAGATAGCCACATAAGATAGTCATTGTTTGATAGTGGTGAGTTAGGCACATCACATACTAATTGGCTTGTAGTGGTGTGGACAATGAATTCCTGTAGCTTATGTACAGTGACCACTGAAGGTGTTTTTATACTCTAAATCAGCCACACAGTGAATATTCAGAGTTCAGATCACAATTGCTTTATTTCTTTTGTTAGCTTAGTTAGTCAGAGAGAGTAGGCAAGCATATCAGCAGAGGAGTATGGCAAGCTGACAAGGAGCCAGTTGGCTGAGATGTGCTAGACTAAAGGAATGGTGCATGGAAACCTGACTAAGGCAGACACGATTGCAGCTTTGGTCGCAACTGCATTAGAAAACAGCAATCAGGAGGATGATCAGACTGGCCATGGAGATGTACAACACTCAGAGAATTGACAGCTCAACCTTTCTGCAGGGGACTTAAAAATCCATCTGGAGCTAAAGAGACTTGAGTTGGAGGCCAGGCATTTGGAAATGGAAGCTGTGGAAAAGGAGAGGCAGAGGCAGCATGAAAAGGAGATGCTGACTCTTCGCCAGAGTCATGGAGGTAATAGGGAAGGGAGAAACCAGACCCCAGAAGAAAAGGTCAGTAAATTTCTTCCACAGTTTACAGAGGGGGATAATTTTGATAGTTTTATTCACATGTTTGAGAGGGTTTGTAAACAATATGATGTTGACCAAAGGCTCTGGATATGGTTCCTGACTCTCTTACTCCATGGTAAAGCTGTAAATGTACTTTCTAAATTATCTGATGTTGACTGTTTTAACTATAATGTTGTAAAGAATTGTTTGTTAGAATTTTATAAGCTAATACCTGAAACTTATAGGGAAAAGTTTCATGAGTACAGAAGCGAGGCAGATGAAAGTGTGTGTGAATATGTTGCTGAACTGAGCACGCATTTTCATAGGTGGGTGAGTGGATGTCAGGTCACCACTTTTGAAGGGCTGGTGGACCTTTTGGTGAGGGAACAATCCCTTAGCACTTTGCCTGAGGACATGAGGATCTGATTAGCTGATAAACAATGTCCTACTTCAGATGAGTTGGGGAAGAAGAGACCTATACCTAGCAAGCAGGGCATTGCTGCACAGGAAAGGGACCCTCAGTATTGCTCATGGATCTAAAGGAACCCATGGTGGGCAGCCCAGACTGCCCCAACAGAATCTGAGAGTAGCAGGGGAAGCCACTAGTCCAGGTACATGTCCAGGACCTACGGTTAAATGTTTTGAATGCAAGCAGTGGAGCTATGTGGCATATAGATGTCCACAGAGGCAAGGTGGGCACAAAAGGTGAGAGATCCAGTAAGTGGGAAGGGCAAAATACCAATAGCAGGTTGTCTTGAAACAACCAGGGTACAAAACTACCACCAGAGGTTATATCCTATAGTAGTGAATGGCAAAGAGGCCATTGCTAAGAGAGACACAGCCTCTGACATAACCATTGTAAAGCCTGCAATGGTAACAGAGGAGCACTACTTGCCTGGACAGTCTACTCCAGTCAGAGTTTTAGGAAGGACCCCATTCCAAATACCTTTGGCTAGGGTTCACCTTGACTGGGAGGGTGGAAAAGGAAGCCAGCAAGTAGGTGTGTTTGAGCATATCCCTGCAGATGCCTTGATAGGGATTGATTTTGATAATGCAGTACCATGTGCTCATGCACTTACATGCAGTCAGGCTTGGAGACAAGCATGTGGGTCTGGTAACCTGGGGGAGACCCAGACAGATCTCACATTTGCAGCCAAGACTGTGAGGTGGTTACTTCAGGGAGGGAGCTACGCTGTAGCAGTGAGACTGAATGTAAACCACAGCTGCTTGTGGGTACTGATGTTCCCTTGGACAGAGGGACTGCAAGGGCAGAGGTGAGTAGTTGTACCCAGGCTGACAGTGAGACACCGCTGTCAGAGGATACCAGACTTCCTGTGGAAGGGGAGCTGGGAAGGGTTAGAAAGAGAGAGCTGAGACAGGCTCAGCACTCAGACCCTACATTGCAAGGCCTGAGGCAGGTAGCTAGTGAAGCACCTGATTCTCAAAGGGAGGGGGAATCTGTATACTGGGACAAAGGGTTATTGTACAGAGAGTGGACCCCTGAGGGAGGGCTAAAAGGTGAGAGAATGCAGCAGCTGGTAGTGCCTAGAGCCTACCATCTGACGCTTCGAGCCATAGCCCATGATATTCCCTTTGCAAGTCATATGGGCATAAAGCATACAAAGAGATGTATTATGCAGAACTTCTATTGGCTTGGAATTTCCAGTGATATAACAGGATACTGCAGGATCTGTGAGCAGTGCCAAAAGGTAGGCAAGGCAGGAGACAAGGTGAAAGATCATTTAATGCCTTTGCCTGTGATTGAGGAGCCATTTCAGTGGGTAGCTATGGATATTGTGGGGCCTCTGAGTACCCCAAGTTTCACAGAGAAAAAGTATATCCTAGTGGTAACAGATTATGCTACAAGATACCCTGAGGCAGTGGCTTTGTCATTCATTGAAGCAGAAAAGATGGAAAATGCTTTGTTAGAGGTTTTCAGCAGAGTAGGATTCCCAAAAGAAATACTGACTGACAGAGGTGCCAATTTCATTTCAGACCTGCTGGCTTGTCTGTGGAAGTACTGTGGAGTGAAGCACCTAAAGACCACCCCTACCATCCCCAGACTAATGGTTTTGTTGAGAGGTTAAACTCTACAATCAAGTCCATGCTATGTGCATTTGCAGACCAGTTTAAGAGGGAGTGAGACAAATATATGCCCCATCTGTTGTTTGCTTACAGAGAGGTTCCCTAGGAATACACAGGTTTTTCACCCTTTGAGTTGCTATATGGGCATAGGGTGAGGGGGCCTCTATATTTAATTTGAGATGAGTGGGAAGTTGAATGTGAATCATACAAGGAGTTAGTTATGGCATATGTCCTAAACATCAGGACAAGGCTCAGGGAACTCATGGGCTTGGCCCAGGAGAACCTGGCAGAAGCCCAACAATAGAAAAAGGTCTGGTATGACAGGAATGCTTGAGCTAGAGAGTATGCTGTAGGGCAGCAGGTAATGGTTCTCATTCCTGCCAGATACAACAAGCTTCAAGCAGCTTGGAAGAGACCCTGTAAGGTGGTAAGAAAGGTAAGTGATGTTAACTACATGGTGGAACTGCTAGGCAGGAGGCAGGAGCACAAATTGTACCATGTTGTTTTACATTTTTATAACATCCATATTCAGTCATGTCCATATTAATATATTCAATATTCTTCAATTCTTTTAAATACCCTTTATCATATATTTATCATATATTTCTTTCCACAGTTCAAATGTCCTTTTACATTTTATGGAGACATGTTCAGGTGTCTCTAATTCACCCCAGTGTAAACAAACTCTATCTTTTATTGCTTTATATGGCATATTTGTCTTAAATGGCAATTTACCTTTTGATAACCTCCACAAATAAATCGAGTCTATATTATATATATATATATATATATATATATATATATATATATATATATATATATATATATATATATATATATATATATATATATAGTTGGGAAATGCAAGTGAGCTTGTCCCTCTACAAAAATAGTTGCTTTTAAAGATTTTTTTGTTGTCAGTTTTTTTCAGTTGTGTTTAATTGCTACGGTTTCAAACAAATTTGTTGAAGGACTTTGTACGCAATGTTTTGTGTTTTGAGAGGACCTGTACCAGACTCATTGACATACGCATTTAAAGCTATACAAACTATTATCATCCACAGTTATGAAGATTGGTTTTATTAAACTGGTTTGTCAAGGCAAGGCTCAATAAATGTAACTTTAAAGTACCACTACTGTTAAAAATACCTAATGTTTTGTATTCTTTATCACACTAATGCTATATTGTCCCCAGCTTTTCTTTTAGCATCCCTGTCATCCAGACATACAGCTAAGGTGGGGTGAAGGGTAGAGCCATCCCAGGTGTAAGCTTTTAGAGGCATGATTAGCAAATGCTGATCACTCTATAGTACAGTACTACAGTACTAACATTCATTTCCGTACATGCATTTCTGAATGACTGTACAGAAATGAATGCTGACACTGGTATTGGGCTCTGAACTAAAGCACCGCAACATTTTGTGTGTGTGGTATAAGTTGTAGAAAGCCATTTGCTACAAATGTATCTACAGTGTTAATTAAAAATTGAAACTTTTTTTGCTCCTCAACTTTATGTTGAGGGGCCACCAGACGTGGGACGGCATCTAGTGCCAGATTACTTAGCTAAACCTCTGCTGTCATCCAAAACAAATGGCTTTACAATTACACTGTTTAAAATAAATTACACTGTTATTTACCATAAGTTCTACATTTTCTACAATTTAAACACCGCAGCTGCATTTAAAGAAGCATTTTCTGAAGTATTAACACACAGTTACATTTGCATGGGGGGTCACAGTGACAAGTGATGGAGGTGCTATCAAATGGACAAGGGTAATGAGAGGTGGCTTTGGTAGCCCTTCAGATGTCTATCATTTTGGGTTTATCAAGGATCCCATCCCCAGTGCCAGGTAGACCTGCTATTTTCCAATCACCGACCATGAATACTATGATGGCCTGTTTCAGGGCTTGATGTTGTTAGAGTGTATTTAGCAGTGAATAAAAGGTTGAAAGTAATTATATCACAAATATACAAAATAAATAAGGTATAAAATAAAGCTTGATTAAATGTAGAAATAGAGTTTAGCAATATGTGATTAGCATCCATACTAAGTGACTGTGGCTTAATCCACGGTGGTGCAGCGGTAACATTGTTGCCTCACAGCAAGAGGTTCTCCCGTTCGATTGTCAGCTACTGTGCAAGGAGTGCCTTCTGTGTGGAGTCTGCATGTCCTCCCCATGGGTCGAGTGGTGTTCCGAAAGACATGCATGAATGGGCGTGCCTTCATTGATGGTTGGGCATCGAGCTGGCAACTCGGCACCATGAAAATCTACTGCCAATCATTAGCGGAGCAGAGTTCCACTGTGTCGACCCCTAAAAGCCGAAAGACAACAACAACTAAGTGACAGTGGCTTGAAAAATAAGGAATCTGCTTAATGGACATGTTTCCTTACAGACTCAGCAAAAATGTAAAAAAATAAGAATGTGTGCATTTCACGCTGTTACCAAGAAAGCTGAACTCTTACAGACTTAGCAAAAATGTTAAAAACAGGATGTATGCATTTCACATTGTCAGTAAGAAAGCTAATCTGCTTTCTTAAAGGCTGGACAACAGGACATATGACACTGTTAACCAAGGAAGTTTGAATGATCAATTCGGCATTTGCATGTGTTTTTCCACATGGTGTTTCCTTAAAATGCAATATCAGCATTACATGTTTTTCTGCAAACACCAGCAAACAGATGTTCTCATACAAAGTCCAAAATAGAGTACCAAGGAGAAAAACAGGATGTAAAACTAATATAAAGAGACAGATAACATTGTCAGAGATATTTTTTTGTATTGTATCTCTCATATCATCCATGCTGTTTGAGAAGTAAAGTAGTACAGTGTAACCAAAGCTGCAACAGTAGTACTTGTGGTTTGTTATAAAAAAGCTATTTATTGGTTACTGTTCTTAAAGTCAGGTGCTGCATCAGTGTATATTCTGCAAGTTTCTGTGGGCACAGACTGCGATAAATAGACTTTGATTTCATCAGAATCCAGCCAGCAAGACCTAGTGTCTTAAGAAGACTTCAGATCCATCACAGTAACAGCACCATGATTAGCACTTTGATACTTAATTTTTTAATGGCGAGCCTACCTGCATTCAAACACAGAGGGAGTGGTAAGCCCTGCAGATGGTCACTTCAGTCAAATTGCAGTAACTAACATTTGTACATAGGTGTAAATCTTAAATACTCCAGTTTATGTGCAACATTACAGAAAACTCTTGAAATGCAGTTACAGGATAAAGAAAATAAATTAGCTGAACTGACAGACTGACTTCCTGCATATAACAGATGATTGTAAGAAAACATAGCAAAAGTGCAGGAAACTACAGCTGATCTGTGCAAAAGAGATTTATTTATAATATATTTGTGTTTTGAAAATGGTTAAGCATACATGGTAGGATCTGATGTATGACTTTCATTCAGTTAAAGCAATATATTTATCAGTACTACAGTAAAGTAGAGCATATGACTGCCATTCTTAGCATAGTCAAAAGGTAAACAAAACAGTTCTAGTGCATAAAAATCCAATGAGAGTAGTTAATAACAGTAAAGATATGAAGTCAAAAGACTGACATGTATTTTCTTTTCATATAAAGTACATCTGTTAAAATGCACAAGAGAAAAGGCAGACAACAGCAAATGTAAATCATGTAAATATGTGCTTGTTGAGCTAATATCTATTTTATTTTTTAGTTTATAATTGTATAGTAACACCACACCAAACAGTTAAAGTTCTGAATTTTAAAAAGAAATAAAATCACAGATGGTATTAATCAAGCAGTCTTTGAAAAATGAATGGCAGAGCAGTTAAATAAATAAATAAAATACTGAAATCCAAGTTACAAAAATATGCAAGCTAATTGTAAAATAATGTTTATTTATGTAGTATAAATGCATAGTTATGCAAATCGCAAACACTTATTATAATTCTAAGTGTTTTATAACTGCATTTTACTATTAAATTGCAAGTATATTAACAGATGATTAAATGAAACATGTTAAAAGGCTTAACTATGGTCTATAGAGTCTGAAATGTAAACTCAGACCTTCTCAGACTGGATGAACAGTTACAAGAAATATTGAGCAGACAAGGTAAAAAACAAGACTGATTGCCAGACAAGTGGCTTGAGTTTTTCTAAAACATTATTGCTATTAAAACATAATTGTTAAATGTTCACATGCAACACTATTTGGTAATTGCAATAAAACATCACAATTGTGCATATATGTCACTGATAATCTGTCTGCAGGTAAATGTTAAAAGTAAAAAACCTCAGCTACATCAAGTATAGCCATAAGATGGTCCATAATATACATACAGTTCAAATAAAGTATACAGGAGGGTACAAATAAGTACTAGTAGTAGTAGACAGCAAAGGCAACAGAAAAAATATATTCTGTCATCGAAAACAGCCATAAAATTATCAAATTAAACAAAGGTCCCTAGTTTGTTAGTTACATAATAAAGCAAATGTATAACCAAAGTGTTGGGCTGGCATACATTCTATTCTCACAGCATAAAGCAAATAAACAATACTGCAGAACTACAGGGGAAGGGGTGCTTTCTCAGTTTTACACTGTCTGTGTGAGCAGTATTGCAAAAGGATCTAAAATAAAGCTACAGGAAGAAATAATATCTCATTCATTCTTGACAATACTCTTTCAGGGGGAGGGGAAACAGGTATTAGTGCATTAGAAACACTGGTAAACAGATTAAATCTGACAGGCCAAGATATTTTAAAAGTTGCTAATAGCTGTCATGTTAGTTATTATTGTATTGTTTAGTATTAAATTCTATTTATAACCTGTTAAACTGTAAAGCTATGCAAGAGATGGCTTAAAATTGCTTTATTAAAGCTATACAAGAGTAAAGATATGTAACAATTGAGCAAGAATGGTCACTATTATTTTTTAATATGTTTTTGGCAAGACAATGTTGGTATGCAAAAGCATGAATGTTTCTAATTGTTGGGTATGTAGCTGCCTCTGGTGGCAATTCCACTAGATACTTCTAAAGAGACATAAGAATTTTCCAAGATTTTGCTTGAAGTTAATGTTACTAAATTTGTAGCTTGGACTAAGCGTACTTTACAGTCTTTGTATGTACAAATGCAAAAGAATTCAGTACAAATGCAATTCATGTCTAGCAATGAATATGTGTGGAGAACCATGTTTAAAAAAATGGGTCCAGTGTACCTACTAGAGTAGCAAACAGTCTGTGTAAATATATAGTGTATAGGACACATTGTAAAGTAACAAGTTCAAAAATAATTTGTCAAGTTGTAATTTTATTACTAATTGTAATGTTATCACTGTTTATTGGACCACCATTTTATCTGTACTAGTATTGGTTACCCCAGTTAGAGGAAAAATTATCTTAAAATATTTTACTCACACAGCTAATGGAAATATACTGAAAATAATTACATTCAAATATTTATTATCTAAGCCTAGTTCAGTACTTTACCAAGGTGTTAATGGGCAGTTCAGAAATTTGACCACAATGTTATGGTTAAAATGACATTGAAATTGTACATGTATAGCACTAAATAACATTTGCAGTAACACACAGTTCTTGTTTCTTATAGATATTAGTCTATCTCTAATATTTTGGTATAAAATGATTAATAATTCAACAGTTGGAAAGAGTTAATGAAAGAGTTCTAAGTCATAAATTAAATTCTATGATGGCAAAAGAAAAATTAATCAAGTTAAAAAATAAAACTAAAGCAGACACAGCTCATAACTGATAAAATATTTTCATAGAATGGTCTGCAAAAGAAAAAGTTGTTAAATACATTCAGTTTTAGTAGTAATACTTGATATCACTGTATTAACTATGTAAAATTGCATTTTGACTTGTTATATCAAAAGAAGACTAAAGGTTTTGTTTCTTAATATGTTTTCTATATAGTCTGATCAAAAATACATATCAGTATAAAGTGTTTTGAGTATGTTTTAAAATAAAAAGAGGGAATTGTTAGAGTGTATTTAACAGTGAATACAAGGTTGAAAGTAATTCTGTTACAAATATGCAAAACAAATAAGGCATAAAATAAAGCTTAACGCCTGAGGAAACCGAAGGTGAAAAAGCTTCACGTCTTTTGAATAAATACGTATATCCAAGGATCGTTGATTGTGTGGATTAAAGCTTGCTTAAATGTAGAAATAGAGTTTAGCAATATGTGATTAGCATCCATACTAAGTGCCTGTGGCTTGAAAAATAAGGAAACTGCTTAATGGACATGTTTCCTTACAAACTCAGCAAAAATGTAAAAAAAAATGTCTGCATTTCACACTGTCACCAAGAAAGCTGACCTCTTACAGACTTAGCAAAAATGTTAAAAACAGGATGTATGTATTTCACATTGTCAGTAAGAAAGTTAATCTGCTTTTTTAAAGACTGGACAACAGGACATGTTTCTATCATATGACACTGTTAACCAAGGAAGTTTGAATGATCAAGGCAGCATTTGCATGTGTTTTCCACAAGGTGTTTCCTTAAAAGACAATATCAGCATTACATGTTTTTTTCTGCAAACACCAGCAAACAGATGTTCTCATACAAAGTCCAAAATAGAGTACCACAGAGAAAAACAGGATGTAAAACTACTATAAAGAGACTATAGCAGGTAACATTGTTAGAGATATTTTTGTATTGCATCTGTCATATCATCCATGCAGTTTGAGAAGTAAAGTAGTACAGTGTAACTAAAGCTGCAACAGTAGTATGTGTGGTTTGTTATAAAAAGCTATTTATTGGTTATTGCTCTTAAAGTCAGGTGCTGCATCAGTGTATATTCTGTAAGTTTCTGCGGGCATAGACTGTGATAACTAAACTTTGATTTCAGCAGAATCCAGCCAGCAAGACCTAGTGTGTTAAGAAGACTTCAGATCCATCACAGTAACAGCACGGTGATTAGCACCTTGATACTTAAGTAAGGTTAAAGATGTACTTTTTGAGTACCTATATATAATAAACCAAAACCATTAACTGATTAATAGTAGTAAAACAACCAAGAATAGCCAGTATTCCCAAAAATTCCTTTAATAAGCCACAAAATTCTCTTAGTGCCTCAGTACACAGCCTTTACAGAATAATATAACACACACATAAAAAATATATATATATATATATATATATATATATATATATATATATATATAACATCACATCAATTAAATTAAATTAATAACATTAATTATTAATTAAATCATCTCATTAAATTGCATTAAATAAAAACCTTTCAACTACACTCTAAATTCAAACCCCTGGGAAGCGGGTTATCATACTTCAATAAAAAAACTGTTTCTTTGTACTATAATGTTTTTCTTTAATGCCCTTTGCACCCAATGAGCCACAATTAATTTGATCCAAATCCATGGCAACTAAACCACTCTCGTCCCCCTGATGAAAATTACAAAAATGAGCAGCAATTGGGCTCTCTAATCTAGCTTTTCTTATGTCCCTAAGATGTTCTTTTAATTGGGTTTTAAAAGCCCTTTTGCTCTTCTCTACATACAATTTTTGACAGGAACACTTGATAGCATATACTATACCTACTGAATTACAACTAAAAGTATGTTTCACCTCATATTTTTTGCCATTAATATCCCTAAAATATGGTACCACATATTTACAACTACAACATTTACCACACATTTTAGTACCTTTAAAAGGAGTAACTACACCAGTATTAACAGGTACAAGTGGTGGAATAAACTTCCCATGAATAAGCATATCACCTATGCTTCTCCCCCTTCTAAATGTAATACTAGGGGTTTTTTTTCCAGTAGATTAGAAAAATCCTTATGTCTAATCAAGTAATTCCAGTAATATTTAAACACCTTAACCACTACATTGCTAAAGGGACCAAAAGTAGTAACAAAATAAAACATTTTTTTATTATTATCACTTTTGTTACTCTTAACAAAAATGTCCCTATTTCCCATTACATAAGATTTTCTATTCAAATTTTGAACATTGACCATATTCTGATCTATAATATCTTGAATATGGCCATTTAATATGTCCATATCATACCCGCACCTAACAAACATGCTCTTAGTAAACTCAACTTCCTCAAAGAATTCTTGTTCATCATTACAAAGCCGCTTTAATCTAAGGAACTCACCATAGGGGAATGGTCTAATGGTATGGGGGGATGACAACTATGTCCATTTAGGTACTGATTACCATCTGAAATGTTTTTAATATGATTTAATGAGATGATTTAGTTAACTGATGTTATTAATTTAATTGATGTGATTTTATATATATATATATATATATATATATATATATATACATATATATATATATATATATATATATATGTGTGTGTGTGTGTGTGTGTGTGTGTGTGTGTGTGTGTGTGTGTGTGTGTGTGTTTGTGTGTGTGTGTGTGTGTGTGTGTGTTTGTGTGTGAGAGATTTTGATGTATGTGTTATATTACCCTGTAAAGGCTGTGTGCTGAGGCACTAAGAGAATTCTGTGGCTTATTAAAATGATGATTGGGAATACTGGCTATTCTTGGTTGTTTTTACGACTTAGATGTAATACCTCATGGTGGTAACCAACAGATGGTTCATAGGATCATAGATTAGTACTAGACTAACTGCCCTTGCGAGCCATTTTAAGCCTAGCCAATTATCCCTTGTGAGACTCAAACCCTGCACCTCCTGTTTGTAAGGCAAACACATTAACCATTAGGCCACCCTCCCAACCCATTGTTCAATATTATATGCCTAGATGATGTCAATGGATAGGTGTGGCATGCTGTCAATGTTACTATGGAGCATGGATGGTGCAGAACTGTCTTACCAAGAACAAGAGGGCTGGTACGGCATTCCAGGGGTAGAGTATGGCATGTATTGACTGCTGTCATACCTCTCAATTTCTTAGAGCAAAAATCTGGACAATGCAGTAAACAATTGGTGGACAAGGGCCCAAAAATTGTTACAGTTTTTAAACATTGCTTTTACAGACTTAGAAAGTTGATAGAATATCAGGTTTTGCATTAGCATGAATTTTCTGAAGGGTATGAATTCTGAAACTGAGCTGTCTGGCATTATTTTCTGACATCAATATTTAATGATTTGCCAGAAAAACACAATTTTATGAGAAATGGACCAAAAAATATGAGACAAAAATCTGGACATTCTGTGAAAATCTGTACAGTTGAGAGGTATATCCACTGTGGCTGTCTGTCTCCAGAAAGGTATATGTCATTTGTGTGCTGCTGGCCTTTGACCATCCTCCTCATGTCTTCACCCTCCCACAGTCATGGTTAGCATGGCCAGCTGAGGCAAAATAGATGACAGTGACCATCTGCCTCATGAACATACCGATGGATGCTATTTTCAATACCAAGGATCTGAGCAGCAGTGAATTCTCCTTGCTCTAATTATCCCATGTCACTGCAAGCCACTGCAGGTCATCCCACAGGCCATACAGGTGTTGCTCATCATTATGCATTTCATACATCACACTCTCCAACACTGCCATACTGAGTGTAGCAGCTGTGTGTGCCTGGTTGTCTAACTAGCACAACTGTTGAATGATGCCAGGCACTGAACACTGGAGATTGATGTTTTTTTTTATAGAAAGAGGAATGTTTTGAATGAAGTGTGTCTCTCTCTGTGTGTCTCACTGTGTGTCTCACTGTGTGTCTGTATGATGTGTGTGTGTTCCAAGATGAGATGTTATGCCTTCACTGATACATCTGCATGTTATGGGAGTTGGCCATTATGATGTGTTTTGGAGACAGAGAGAAGCATGGATTGCAGATGCAGAAAACTCAGTCACAGATTGAATAGTTTTACTAACACACAGAAAAGGGTTTGAATCCTTGCACCTCCATTTGCCTATTCTGTGCCTTTTAGCAAGTCATTCAGATAGTGCTTCTGGGTCATCCTGAAAAGGGACACTGTACAGTGAGTTTACCTGGTTAGAAAACAGATAAAATAAAATGGTATTTAAAACTTTGGCATTGGCCAGATGTCCTTACATTCACTGCTGCAGTATCCTTAACAGATGGGATTCCCTGCTGTGGAAGACCAAATGTCCGGTCAGTCTACCAAAGACTACTTGTTGCTTTTAAAAGGTATGCCAAACATCACCCAAATGCTCCTTGTGTAGCATATGGCATAAAGGTGAGGTTTAGGCCTACCATAATCAGAACTTCTTTACTGCCAGTCTGAACGTAACTTTTTACCATTGGTCTGTTTTCTGCCAGTTGAATGCATTTTTGTTCTCCAGTGACTATCTATGCTTGTTTGCTGACTTAAAGTGCCCCATTAGGGATTTTGTTTTTTCTTACTTTTTGTGCTCCCTGGGGTTAATGTCATCCAAGATGGGTAAATGTCAGTGTGGGAGACAGATTCTCCATAAAGACTGCCACATGTCTTTTTTGTCTAGAAGCTTCTCATGACCATACATCTTGTTCTATTTGTCAGGTGTTCATTCCAAAAACCCTCTGCAGTAGACTTTCCTCCCTTTCCTTGTGTCTTGAGAACCAGCATCTTAAGCTTCTTGCTAAAGATAAAATGGAAGGAATATCCTGCCCCGAGGGTCAGCCTTTAGGAAAGAAGAGGGTGAAAAAGGTATGGCCAGAATTTTCTGTTGTCCAGTCTCTGACAGGTGTTTGCCCCGAGGTTGTTACAAACCCAGAGGCGGCTGTGTTGTTGGATTTCTCTGCCGCAAGCATGTCTGAGGCTGGTGAGGGTCAGGCTGGCAGCACATCCAAAGAGGCCTTTCAGGCATCCATTCCAGATGTTCAGGGGGAACTATGGCTGATTGTTTCAGAGGGGCCTAGGGGAGTTCCTCAGTTTTTGGTTTGGGAAGAAGTTCCTACTATGGTTCTTGACTGCAGTCCTGGGTCTGGGCCTTCTCAGCTTTCTGGAGGGGATGTTCCTTTAAAGAAGAAACCAAACATTAAACATGTTCCTTCTGCTCCTGTGGATCCACAAAGTGAGTGTCAGGCCTTCACTCAGGGGGCTATTTGCTGATTTAATGTCTTTAAAGCCACCTCAAGGGTTTCTTTTCCTGTTCCTCCTTGGTCCTGTACTCCCCTTAAGAGGCCTAGAGAACAAGATTTGTCTGCAGATGAGTCAGATTCAGATAATGAATCCCTGACTTATTCTAATCAAATTCGTCCTCTTTTAGACTATGGGTCAGAGGAGGAGGAATATATTAGTCTACATGTTCCTTTTGAGGAAATGCCTTTGGCAATATGCTCTCTAGACTAATGGATTTTTTAAGTAGGATTGTGGTCAGGTCTTTGATATCCATAAGAGGTGCTATGAGTTACTGCAGATGGAATCTCCAAAACATGTGGCTATTCCTCCTGTTTTGGATGCTTTGCTGGATGCTATTTCCAATGCCTCGCATGTGCCTGATTCTCTGACCCCTGCACCCAAGAAGCCTGACAGGTTTTATAGAATTGTTATTTTTTATATAAATGTTCTGCTGCTGACCCCTCTGTTATGTCTGTAGCCTCTGATAAGCCATCTCAATTGTTCCTTCGCCCAAGGTATTGCCTTGTGACAAGGATAGCAGAACTATGGAAAGGTTGGGTAAGGAGGTTTACACTTCTGCTACCCTTGCTTTTAGGGCTATTAATTATTAGACCCATATGTCTAGGTATGTGTTGGCTCTTCTTTCTCAGGCCTGTCAACTTATTTCTGATTTTCCAGACTGAGGGTAAAACTTCTGTTCTTTCCTTGCCAGGGACTTCCTCTCAAGTCATTCATCATTCTATTAAATGTAGTTATAATGCAGCAGATGCCTCTTCTAGGGCTGCTGTTTTTGTTTCAGTGATGAGGAGGTATTCTTGGCATAGGCTTCAACCTCTACCTGATGATATTAAAGCTAAGTTGATAGATGCTCCTCTGGATTCTAAACTTTTGTTTGGGGAAGCTACTGCTGCTGGTTTAAGTCCCTTCAAGATAAGGGTAAGGCATTACAGGAGCTTAAAAATGTGTTTGTTTCTGCTGTGCCTAAAGTTCAGAGAAACTACCCCTCTTAGCCTACTTTTGTTCATATGCAATCCCGCCCTAGAGGTAATCAGGCCCTTTGTGCTAAGGCTTCTCAGTTTTCAGGGACTCTGAAGCTTTCCTTTCTGGTCAAACCAGGTGCTATATGACTCTTTGTCCCTTCCCAGCCACATTCCTCTTTCTCTATGCCTCTCAATTTCTCTTCCAGTTTGGCTTCATAATCAAAAATATACCACAAACAGCCAGAGGTTGATCTTGCACAAATAAAATCAACAAAAATAGTCAAAGTGACCACCACAGCTAAAGACATGTAATTGAATCCAATAAATAAATAAAAACATACAAAGGAGGCACAGAAAAAAAAGATTAGTGCTTTCACACCATAAGTGCTTCTTCAGATCTACTCCATCATAAAAAAAAATCAACCTAATTTAAAGAAACTACCAACCAGTAAGATAGTCAAATCAATGAACTCTGATATGAAAGCCTGCAAGCATTTAAACCAGGGTTTTTATCAGCCTGTATTTTGGCAATCCCTTTCATTTCTGCCACTTCAGTACAATTCACAATGTCCCCACCTCTCAAGCTTTCTTCAACTATTTCCAACACCATACAAGTAAAAGAATGCCCTGGGTTATTAAAAATATGTTTAACATATACAAGCATTAGACATCTTCCCATTCCTAATGTCGCTCATATGCTGCAAAATATGTTCTTTCAAAAGCCTGTTGGTTTTTCCTATATAGTAATCATTATGTGCCTTGCAGTTAGCCATGTAAACCAAATTCCTCATTTTACATTTAGCATAGGGGTTCAAACTATATACAGTATGTGTTAAGGGATGTACAAATGAATTTCAGGTGGAGATCATATTGCATGCTTTACAGGCTTTACAGAGAAAAGTACCAACCCTATTGGAGGGACATTTCGTCTTTATCCTAGGTCATAACAAATCTGTCTCAAAGATGGATTGTTCTTAAACCCAAAATAGGGTCTATCACCAACAATGTTTCTAATATTGTCATTTGACAGCAGGATAACCCAGTTTCTCCTAACAATATCACAAACCTTTCCATAACCAGTGCTATAAGTCAACATTAACCTAATGGTAGGGTGCTATTCACAGACTGAAGTGCCTTACCAAATAAGGTCGACCTTTCATTGTCCTCAGTCTGATAACTTCAGAGTGGGTTCTCTCGATCTCCCTGGGGTGATAGCCTCTATCTACAAATTCTTTACCCAAGCTCTCATTTGTTTCCAATAATACAGAGTCACTAGTATGCAATTTAGAAATCCTAAGAAACTGTCCCTTGAGAACATTATTATAAACATGGGACAGATGCATACTCATTCTATCCAACAAAGTGTTTTTCCTACAATTCTTCCCATATAAGGAAGTATCCACCATCCCATCCTCCCTAAAGAGCAAACAAACATCAAGAAAATCTATACACTGCATGGAAAAATTCACAGTAAATTTAAAATAATAGGTAATTTCAAGATACCTAGCAAAATCATAAAGCAAATCAATAGGGCCATTCCACAACATAAAAACGTTGTCAACAAAACATTTAGAATATATAACATACTTAAAAAATCTATTATCAGAACAATCCATCACATATTCCACCTCCCAACTAGCCATCACAAAATTGGCGTAGCTGTTGGCACATAACGTGCCCATAGCTACACGTAGCTTTTGCAAGTGGAGTACATCATTAAAGATAAAAACATTATTAGTAAGGATAAAATCCAATAAAGTACAAATAAGATCAATCTGTCCATTGTCATAGTCACTGGTAAACTTTAAATCTTTAAGAAGTTTCTGACAGACTCGATACCTAGATCATTTGGAATAATAGTAAACAAAGTACGTACATCTAAAAGAACAAAACATAAGTCTTTGGTCTTTTCCAAAGTGTCAAAGCATTGACCAAGTGTCCATAAGAATTGCTCTGTGTCCATAAGTACTGCTGGAGCCTTATCAACAACAGGTTTTAACATGGTTTCTACATAAACTGACAAAGGCTCCATGAGCCAACCATGAGCCGAAACAATGGGGTGCATCGAAGAGTCATTCGACTGTTTGTGGACTTAAGGTAGACCATGAATTACTGGAATCAACAGATCTGTTACAGTCAAATACTCAAACATCTCCTTGGTAAAGGCTCTCATCATAAACAGATCACACAAACAGTCGTACATGTACTTAATCATCTTAATAACATCTGATTTAGTAATTCTAGAACATGTACACACATCACTAATCATCATCTCCATTTTCCAAATATATACATCTGCATCAAAAAACACAACCCCCCCCCCCATCAGCAGGATGCATGAAGATGTCAGTTCCCACTAATTACCACATTGATGGGAGCCCACTGAACACTGAAGGAGGTGTTATAAGAGATTTGGAGACACAGGTTGACAGACAACCTCTCCTTCGACCACCACATTTCCACTGTGGTCAGAAAGCCTTCTATGTGGCACATCTCATTGCCAAGGGTTTTGCATCCAGGAAGAAAGAGGTTATCATCTCTCTCTACTCTTCCCTCATTAGGCCAGTCATCAAATATAATGCCCCATCTGCCATGTACCTCACTAAACACATACAACAGCTGGAAAGGCCACAAAAGTACCTCATGAAGAGGATCCTAGGTCTTAAACACATGTCCTACATGGACAGACTCAAAAAACTCCAGCTAGTCATTGTCCCATATCATCTACTAAGAGGCGATCTCTGCTTGACTTACAAAGCCATGTCTGACCCAGCTCTGTTAGAAATGCTACATCTAAAGAAATCCCAATCCCTCCACATCACATGCTCCAGAGACCTCAACCTCATTACCACAATTTATTTTATTTTACATTTGTTAACTGGGAATGTCCGACTGGATATATATCCATTTTCAGCGGAGGTCCGGGGAGAAAAGCTCCATACAGTAGACATAAGACAAACAACATAATACACTGTAAAATACAATAGAGAAATACAATCCAGAGAAATTTTTACATAATTACATAATGAAACCATTCCATTATAAGAGTAATTCAAGAATAGAGGTTATACAATGTATTTGAAGGTCATTTTCGAAGTTCCCAGGCCAACATTCAAGAGGTGCATATATAATTGTGTTACATAATATATGTTCTAGATTTCACTTAATCACATGGCTGTACAGAGTAATATAGGTAGGATTCAGAGACACTGCTAAGAGACCATAGTTGGGTGAAAAGTAGTAAAGTGTGGGGAATTAGTCAGCGGTAGAGCAAGGACAGAGCCATCGCAAAGTGAAGTATTGAGTAAGGTTCTTTTTAAATTGGGTGGAGAGGATTGTAAGGTTAAGTTCTGTAGGGAGAGAGTTCCAGACTCTCAATCAACAGAACATGCGGGAGGGACAGGTTAATAACCCAGAGACTACCCATGCTCTGGAATAGACTTCCCATACATGTCAAGCAGAGCACCTCACTGGCCCTCTTCAAGAGAAATCTTGATGAGTGGATGGGAAATAGAAAGTTCATGGCAAAGAATGCCCTCGCAAGTACAGCAAGTGCATAGGCCCAACACACCTTCAGCAAAATCAAAAATCAAGGCCAGCACTAAAAAATGGTAATTGTAACTTCTTTTATTGAAGCATGAATGAAACAAGGGGATCACTCCAGCGTCTCTACTTGATAAAGGCACTGGGAACTAATGCCAGGGCACTTCTATGGGCTAGGCTTGAAAAAGCTCCAGGGCCATTAGCCTAGTACACACCTATGAACCTATGATTGTCCGGTAATTCCCTTAAAGCTAGCCATTCACTTTCAGTTAGGTTATAAAACTTCTGTTTATTATTGGAATTAAGTTCATTGAACACATCACTTTCACAAACTTTAAGGAAGGCTTCAACAAGTGGGTGAGGCTGTGGTAAAAAAGTACTGGATTTTCTAAAACCATGAACATTGCTTGCATCAGTAGAGAGAGAAAAAACAGTTTAAGAATTATGTTCCTCACAAAGAGTTTAAGACTCAGAATAATGTCACTCACCTCTGAACATCTTGGTATAAATGACAATTCTTTGTTTAACACAGATATATGCTGCTCTGACAAGTGAAATAAAGACAAATGAATCACTATATTTTCCAGTTCCATGCTGCCAAGCTCTTCACCTGCGGGCCCTATTCTGTTGATAACTTCTGCCTCTTCCATCCATGATTCAATGAGCACCCCCCCCCCCCCCTGTGGCAATTGATGGAAGTCTCACTATCACTAGCAGCTCCAGAAAAACCTGTGCAGAGGTAGAAGTTAATTTACTGGAGTCATTGTTCTTTCCTTTAGCACCTCCCTCTGGGTTAAGGACTGGAGTAGCTATCCGTTTTACGTGATCAGTAGCCTGTGGGACATATTCTCTATTCTCTTGGTTCATGAACAATTATAGGGGGGTCATCATTAGCATTACAGTCCCTATATCATCAGCCCTTTTAAATGAATTATGTGCATTCTTGTTGAATCTTGGGCACACAAATATATGGACATTTTTAAAGTCCAAAAAGTCCCTCTCTAATTTTTTTTTGTTTTCTGACATTGTAACCAGATGTCATATGCAGAGATATCATTAAAAATTGCATCCAATCTGGACTAAAATGCCTCTGAGGGATATTTCTGATGAAGCTCACCCTGCAATGCCTCAATATTCATGAGGAGCTCTTTTTCTACAGGAGAAAAAAATTAAGACTGTAATATAATTAAAATAAACTCAGTTCAATGTTGAGATCTTGCCAGGGACTTAATAGATCAGGGTAGGTCTCCCCATTGGTCAGCACACATAGCACTCTAAGACATCTGGGGCTCACTCTGTGATGCAGACAGGCTTCTAGGTGCAGTTGCTGCCACGGAAGCCTTTTTAACTTAAATAGTTTGTCAATTCTTTTGACAAAAATGAAAAGGCTTCCAAATCATTGGTGACATCTTCATTCTCTATCAAGTTCCCAGACAAAGTAATTTGTAATAATGGATTACCTTCCAAGTTCATAATCCTATTGAATTGCCCATGACAAGCAGATATACTCAAAAGTCTTGGGTTAAAGTCCAGTTTAACATTAGAGCCTTCAGCCATGTGCTGCAGCAGTAATACAAAACACAAAATAGTCAAAATTATACTACAAGCAGCCAGAGGTCAATCTTGCACAAATAAAATCAATGAAAAAAAAGTCAAGGTGACCACCATGACTAAAAACATGTAATTTAATCCAATAAATAAATGCACACAATGGAGGCATAGAAAAAAAGATTAGCGCTTTCACATCATAAGTGTTTCTTCAGATCTACTCTATCAAAAAATCAACCTAATTTAAAGAAACTACCAACCAATAAGATAGTCAAATCAATTAGCTCTGATATGAAAGCTTGCAAGCTTTCAAAGCAGGCTTTATAGGTACAACTCCATTTAAACCGGTGGTTTTAACAGCCTGTAATTTGGCAATCCATTTAATTTCTGCCACTTCAGTACGATTCACAATGTCCCCACCTCTCAAGCTTTCTTCAGCTATTTCCAACATCATAAAACTAAATGAATGTCCTTGGTTATTGAAAATATGTTTTTACAAGGTATTAGACATCTTCCCATTCCTAATGTCACTCATATGTTGCAGAATACGCTCTTTCAAAAGCCTATTGGTTTTTCCTATATAGTAACCATCTAATGCCTTGCTCCTGTGATTGCTTTTTGCATGCTTCAAGGGATCTAAATTTTTCCTTATTTAGATGACCTGTTGATTCAGCCATCCTCTCCAGAGACCCTTTTGCAAAATCTTCATTTTGCTGTTTCCCTTCTTCACATCATGGTATACACCCTAAACTTCAAAATGTCTTCTCTGTCTTCTTCTCAGGATCATGTTTTTCTGGATTACAGTATTCACACAGTATCAATGCTTGCATTCCTGCCCCCTCCAAATGCCTTAATTCTCATTTTTTTCTTTCAAACTCTTCTTCCTCTAGCTTCCATTACCACCATGGAGATTCTGAGAGCTCTAGGTTTCATGGCATCCGCCAATCTGAAGTGTCGTCTGGCCAAACTTCACATGAAAAAGTTTCAGTGGTTTCTGAAATTAGAGTGGCTCCAAGATGCACATCCTCTAAACTTTGCAATTCCTCTTCTTCCTTGTCTCAGACAGGAACTTCACTGGTGGATTCAGCTGTTGCCTCTGAATTCAGGGATGCCTTTCCATCCCCCTCTTCCCTCTCAGGGATTGCTCATGATGCTTCAGACATGGGATGGGGGAAACATTTGGCTCCCTAAAAGTATAGGAGGTGGGGTTGCCTCATTAGCAGAAGGAGCACATCAATGTCAAAGAGATGAGAGCTCTTCTGCTGGGTCTTCAGGCCTGGCCTTTCATCCTCTTTTCTGTCCTGGGCCTGTCAAGGTGTTCACAGACAATACCACAGTGATGTGGTATACCAACAAACAGGGAGGAATGAGATCTTATCTTCTTTGTTGGTTGGCACTTATGGTACAGGATCTTGCTGTCAAGTATCCAGTGACTCTTGTGGCAGTTTATATCCCTTCTGGTCAGAACATTGTAGCAGATACTCTGAGCAGGTCCTTAACTCAGTCCCATGAATGGATGCTTCACAGGGATGTGTTTTTGGACATTATCCACCAGTGGGGTAGTCCTCAATTGGATCTTTTTGCCTCCTTTCTGAACAGACAATGTTCTCAGTTTAGTGCCAGAATCCCTGGTCCTCTAGTGTGGAAGGTGGATGCAATCTCATTTTCTTGGAAAGGGATGGTTCTATATGCATTCCCTCCCCTTCCTCTCATTCCAAAAGTCCTGCTCAAGATTCAGTGGGATTATAGCAAAATATTGGTGACTCCCTTTCAGCCACAACAGTACTGGTTCCCCTCTACTGCTGTATCTAGCCAGGGGCAATCACCACAAGTTACCTCACAGGGTGAATCTAATCACAAAAGGCAAGGGATCTCTCATCCATTCCCACCTGTCCACGCTTCAACTGACAATGTAGGCAATAGGATTTTGAATCCTCACAGGCACCTTTTTCTGAGAATGGGCTGCAAGTCCTGCAGAAGGCCAGGAAAACTACTACTAGGAAATCATACTTATCAAAATGGAAGAGGTTTTCTATTTGGTGTCTCTTTTGTAACCTGGACTCACTTGCTGTGGATGTTCCTTTGGATCTTTCTTATTTGTGTGAGTTGCTCAGTGCTGATTTGGCCTATTCTTTTACTAAGGCCCACTTATCAGACATATCTGTGTGTCTGCTTTTTTTCTCCTCTTTTAGTTTCTAGATTTAAGGTTAAACCATTTCTTAAAAGTGTTCTTAATTGTAGACCTCACAGGAAGCCTGTTCCTCCTCCCCGGGATCTTGATTTTGTTTTGGAGAAATTGACCCAGGCTCCTTTTGAGCCTGGTGCTTCAGTTTTCTTGCTACATTGTTCCTGGAAGACTGTTTTTATTAGCTCTTACTTCTGCCAGATGGGTGTCTGAGTTGTGTGTCCTTATGGCTTGTCCTCCTCTTTTGGTCTTTCATAAGGATAGGGTGTCTTTGCGCACTAATCTTTCTTTTATACCTAAGGTGGTTATTGAGCTGTCACTGAATCAGTCTATTAATTTGCCTACTTTTTTTTCCTGTCTGCAAACTGACAGTGAGAGGGTGCTGCATACTTTGGGCATGCATACGCAACTCAGGGTTTATTTGGATAAGACTAAGGCTATTAGAAAATCTGATCAGTTATTTGTTTCCTTTCATCCTAGATCTTTGGGACTTGATGTATTCAAGCAGGTTTACCTTTATATCGTCAATCACACATGATCAACCGGCCACTTAATCGACTCATTTACGCAAACCAAAACCGCAAAAAATTTTAAACGTCGAAAATATGTCGAATTTTGACACTCCTGGCCGTGCCACACCTCCACACCAGTGCTACCATGAGTCAAAAAGGGGCGAAGTTTTGCCGTTCACTTTTGCAGAATTCGATGTTGGAGACGTTTGCACTTTGGTAGTCGTGGAAGCCATTTAACCCATATTGGAATCGACGATTTAAAGGTAAACCATTCAAGCAAGCTATGTCTTCTTGGATTTCTAAGATTATTTCCTTTTGTTACACTTTTCATGGAAGAGCCTTCCTTCTTCAGCTAAGGCTCATTCAACTAGAGCTGTGGCTTCTTCAGGTGCTTTTTTTCTAGGGCTTAGATTTCTAATTCTGTTACTGAGGCAGCTACCTGGACTTTTGTACATACCTTTACCAGGCACTACAAATTGGATGGTATCTCTAGAACTAGGGCTGGTTTTGCTAGTGCCATTCTTCATTGCTTTTTAGGGGGGTCTTCTGTGCCTTCCCCCTCCCAAGTTTCTTCTTGAGCTTTGGCACTCTCCTATATGTTAAGAATACTGCATCAATGAATGTAAGGGCATAGTACAGTTGTGTAAAATCATACCATAACTGTAGATGTCCTTGCCCTCACTGCTGCAGTATTCACACCCTCCCTCCAACCCCCTAGTCTTTTGCCTTCCTGGATGTGCAGGTTACCTCTTGGGTTTCTTGGACTTTGTTCCTATTGGGGCATTCATTTCTGACTATAGTAAACCTGAATGTCAGCTTTATGCCCTACACTATGCAAGAAGCATTTGGGTGACATTCAATGTACCTTTTAAAAGCAACAAGTAGTCAGTGGTAGACTGGCCGGACGTTCGGGCTTCCATGGCAAGGAATCCCATCTGTTAAAAATACTGCAGCAGTGAAGGCAAGGACATTTACCGTTATGGTAAGATTTTACAAAACTGTACCTTCTTGATCAAAGAAATTAAGATATATTTTTTGTTGATTCTTTGTGAAAATGTGTTGCTTTCTGACAAATAGTTGTGGATTACAGTCATTAAATAATGGCAGGCATGAATTTCAGACTTTGTATCCTTCAGAGATTCCTTGCTAATGCAAAGCTTTTTACTATAGCAACTTTCTATGTACACAAGAGAAACATTTAAAACCTGTTCCTGATTTTTGGGTCTATCTCCTTAATTTGAGCTATGAAGCTGAGTTTTGTTCTCAAGCAGATATATGAGGTATACAGTCATGCAAGTTGCTGTAATTGATGGTTGTGTGTATAAATAACTTGGTTCCTGCAATCTACAGTAGCTATGGTATAAGGGAAGGAACTGAATGTAGTAAACAAGTACATCATATCAGCCATGTTTTTTGGGTACAATCATTGCTTTGTTGACAGTATTTTACTTGGTTGTGAATAAACTAGACATCATGAGGTCTATGAGTTTAATTTTAATTTTTAACTGTGAATACATTTTGAATTAAACAATTTTAAACCTGCGGTGGTGGTGCTGCGGTAGCATTGTCGCCTCACAGTAAGACGCTGTTCGTTCGATTCTCAGCTAGAGCGTCTTCTGCATGGAGACATGCGTGAATGGGCGTACCTTCGTTGAAGGTTGTGCGTCAGGGCTGGTAACTCGGCATGTAAAACTCAACTACCAATCATTAGCGGACCGGAGTTCCGCTGTGGCGACCCCTAACTGGGAAAAGCTGAAAAGACACAACAACACAGGTGTGAAATGCACTGTTCGACTACAAAGTTGGTGCACATGAGTAAAGCTATGAACCGCTTTTGTAGTGTAGCGTTTGATTCCCTCAGTCTCTATTTGTCGACTCTGTGACTCTGACCACTTCACCAAACAAACAGTACTCTTAGGCAGCCCCTAAAAAGTGGCACTTACATCCAGCAGGCTGTCTCAATCTTTTAGCAAATGATTGCACATTTGTCTTTTGAATTCCTGTACCCATCACATAGACACTAACTAGTGTTACACTATATGCTGTTTGACCATGAGTCCCAGCATATGTCTTGTAGTTTAATGGATTACTAGATGCATTTTCAAGAAATGTGAGTTTCAAGGAAAGAGTTATTTACTCTTGCTTATGCTAAGTCTATTTTCGCTGTGAGATATTTTTTTTTGGCTTAGCAAATGGCTACCAGTGTATTTGCTGTAAAATTTGAAATAACAGTTTTAAATTAAATACAAATCTATGTGATCACTGCAG